>NC_069780.1:61299696-61602727 GCF_027406575.1 Nycticebus coucang | reverse complement strand
TTCTGTGCATATTCATCAGGATTGGGGAATGTCTGTGGATATTTACAAGAAAACTCCAGCAAAAGCATTACATCAGTGATATGCATGTAACATATATTCCATGTTTCCTTTGGGCTGAGGCTTTTTCATTAAAACAAGGTGAAATTTGGCTCTTTACATCAGAAGGAGAACTACAAGGCAGAAAATATTTAATGATCAATCTCCCTTAGCCAGCGGGATCTGCATTGGGGCCTGTGGCTTCTTGTAAAAAAAAAAAAAAAAATGTTTCTAAGGCTGTTTTCCTACATAATTGGAGCTGTAGGCAGGGCTCTGGAGGCAGGGATGTCCCTGTTGGCTGTCACTGGGCAATCTACCAAGGTTAGTTGGGCAATATTTCTCTAGAATGTGTTTCTACATAATTGCAGGAAGAAAAATTTATGGCAGTTAACAAACCTTGTGGTAGATATAATAACAATGTAGAAGTACATAATGAAACTCTTTTTCCTGTTACGGCAGCTTAAATTTTTTCTCTAGGATCTCAGGTTAGTCACAGAGAGTCCACCTTGTCTGTCAGCTGGAGGTACTTTGTTGACATCTAAAAGAGATGTCAAAAGGATTACTATTTTCATGGAATATCTTTTCACTTTCAATCTATTTATGTCTCTAGATTTAAAATGAATCTTTTATAGAACACACATTGTTTGATTATGTTTTCTTAAGTGTGTTCTTTCAATCTCTGTTTTTTGCTTGGAGAGTTTCACCAATTACATTTCAAGTAAGTAATGACAAGGAAAAACTTATTTCTGACATTTCACTTATGTTTTTGATATACCGTAAGCTTTTCTTGTTTTCATTTCCTGCATTTCTACCTTCTTTTGTGTTTAGTTGAATTTTTTATTTACATTTTTTTCTCATTTCTTTTTGTATATATTCTCTATCAGTTGCTTTTGAATGTTATAATATGTATTTTTCAGGCTCCCAAAAGGGGAAAAGGGAGAAAAATAAAGGGGAATTTAAATGGCTGGGTGCCGGCCATGGAAATTACTTTCAGGAGAAAAAGAATGTCCCTTTCATGTTTCCCTTGGAAGTAATTTTAGCTGGAGTAGGAGCCCTGCCTTAAACAATATGGAGAGATAAAATAATGATTGCTTGCCACTATGTCTGCACCTCTGTAATCAGAAGCAGCTATCAGCAATCAGATTATAGACCTCTACTCATTACAGAGCAGGATCCTTTCCCACCCTCCTGGCTTCCGCATGGGAATGTGTGCACAGCTGCTGCCAAGGAACTGAGGATGAGGAATTGAAAGTTGCTATTGTGCAGCTCCTTATTTTTTTAATGCTACATAGTATTCCATGATATACGTATACCATAATTTATTAATCCATTCATGAGTTACTTGATGGGCACTTGGGCTTCTTCCATGACTTGGTAATTATGAATTGAGCTGCAATGAACAATCTGGTGCAAACATCTTATTGCCAAGTGATTTTTGGTCTTTTAGATATATACCTAGTAGAGGAATTGCAATATCAAATGGCAGGTCTACATTTAGATCTCTGAGTGTTCTTCAGACTTCTTTCCAAAAGGAACGTACTAGCTTGCATTCCCACCAGCAGTGAAGAAGCGTTTCCTTTCTCCACATCCACACCAACATCTAGTTTTGGGATGTTGTGATGCCGGCTACTCTTATTGGAGTTAGATAGTATCTCAGAGTAGTTTTGGTTTGCATTTCTCTGATGATTAAAAATGATGAGCATTTTTTCATGTGTCTGTGGACCATGCGCCTGTCTTCTTCAGAGAAGCTTCTGTTCATGTCTCTTGCCCACAATGAAATTGGATCACTTGTTCTTTTCTTATTAATAACTTTGAGTTTTCTGTGTCTGGTTATTAGAACTTTGTTGGAAATATAACCAGTAAAAATCCTCTCCCATTCTGAGGGCTGTCTGCTTGCTTTACTTACTATGTTCTTGTCAGTACAGAAGCTTTTTAGTATGATCAGATCCCAGTAATGTATTTTTTATGTTGCTTCAATTGCGTGGGGTGCGGGGGGTCCTCCTCATAAAGTATTCTCCTAGGCCAATTTTTTCAAGTGTTTCCCCTGCCTTCTCTCCAAGGATTTTTATAGTTTCATGTCTTAAGTTTAAGTCCTTAAACCAGTGAGAGTCAATTTTTTTTGGAGGAGAAAGGTGTGGGTCCAGTTTCTATCTTCTATAAGTCACCAGCCAATTCTCCCAGCACCATTTGTTAAAAATGGGAATCTTTGCCCCAATTTATATGTTTGATAGGCTTATCAAATATCAAATGATGATAAGTGTCTTGGTTCATCTCTCGGTTTTCCATTCTGTTCCATACATCTACCTCTCTATTTTTGTGCCAATACCATGCTGTTTTGATCACTATAGGTCTATAGTATAGTCTGAAGACTGGTAGTATGAGTCCTCCTGATTTTTTTTTTTATTTCTGAGTAATGTCTTGGTTATTTCAAGTTTTTTTCTGTTTCCATATAAAACAAAGTACTAATTTTTCCAGATCTTTAAAGTATGATAGAGGTGCTTAAACATCTCAGGAATGGAAAAAATATCCAGTGTACTCAGTACTACTATGAAACCAATTTATAATCACTCACACTTTCTTTTTTTTTTTTTGTAGAGACAGAGTTTCACTTTATCATCCTTGGTAGAGTGCCATGGCGTCACGCAGCTCACAGCAACCTCCAACTCCTGGGCCTAGGCGATTCTCCTGCCTCAGCCTCCTGAGTAGCTGGGACTACAGGTGCCCGCCACAACGCCCGGCTATTTTTTTTTGTTGCAGTTTGGCCGGGGCCGGGTTTGAACCCACCACCCTCGGTATATGGGGCTGGCGCCCTGCTCACTGAGCCACAGGGGCCGCCCAGTCACTCACACTTTCATATGAAAGATGAATCACAGCTATAGACCAGGATGAAGGAGGGAATGGGATGGGTAGGGAGAGGGAGGTTTGATAGAGGGAGGATTAATGGTGGGACCACACCTATGGAGCATATCGCAAGGGTACAAGTCAAATCTATCAAGTATAGAACACAAATTTCTTAACACTGTGATTAAGTAAATGAGGTGAAAGCTATGTTAATTAGTAGGATGTAAGCACTCCAATTTGTACAAATAATTTATACATTGACTCCCATAAAGGCATAAATGTATTCATCATGTATCTTGCTATTATGTTAAGAGGTTGATTGTCTAAGCCTTTCTCTGGAAGTTGTGAGCATTCAATAAACTTCAGAGTTTCAAACTAGTTACACCAAACATGTTCTGTAAGTGCAATTGTTGTTTGGGTGGGGAGACAGATCCCTGGTGCTGCCTACTCTGGAGTCTTCCTAGAATCCTACATTTTTGTTGACTGTATCTTTATTTGAATTTATTTTGTATTTTGCTTCTATTTAGGTCTTTTCTTCTTGTGTTTATATATTTAAATATTTTTGAAAGGCAAAAAGCCTACAGCATGCCTTAGTTCAATAAGATTATATTTAGGCAAATGTAAATGCATAAGCAAGTGCAAAAGCAAGAACCCAATGGCGAACACCCTTTTCAAAGCTTTGATTAAAACCTAAACACAAGTCTTGTGAAAATACTAAAATGAGAGAAATGTTCTAAGAGCATCCTGGAGATTATGAACACATTGACGTGACAACACAAAGAAGACTCTAGTTCAGTATTTCTGAAATTGTGTCCCACAATCTGCCCGCCTCACAATCCTCATATTCATCTGGTGCACTTGCCCCAAATTCAGAATTCAAGATGCCTTCTCAGACATCTATGAGCACAGCATACATACATTCCCATTTCATATAATCTCTGAGAGTATCATATACAAGCTAAACTTTAAAAGCTATTTTAATATAGACATGTTTGTGGGTTGTCACAAATGCATCATTAAATAAATAATTAATGGTAATAGGTAACGGAAATTATTGTAGCAATTTAAAGGACTAATATGTGATACAGTTCTATTTGAATACATTTGTAGATGGAATCTTTTTCAGAAATGCAACTCAAAAATTACACAATGGCAATTTATGTGATTAGAGCAATGTTTATTGTACAATCAAGAAAGCATGCATAATATATGGCCACATTGTATAAGAAGACTATTTATTTAGAGCAGTGGTTCACAGTCTTCCTAATTGCCGTGTTGTAACAAATGGAAAAAAGGGGTCATGACCCCAGGTTGAGAAACGCTGATCTAGAGGTATATTGTGCAATTGTACCGGACCCTAGAAAAAGATTCCATGCTGCTGCTGGGAGTCACATATTTATTTTGATAACAAAGAGAACATATTATTAATTCTAAAACAGAGGTATTGAGGGAAACTATATGAAAATAGGAAAAGCCATACATTTAGCATCTTTTTCATGGTAGTAAAATCCCATATAAACACTGATATCAATATTTTTTTCTATATTTTATAGCCTCTTAGAGAATTATTACGGACTCTTTATACTAGACATGATTATATGCCCTCACTAATTCCCATGGTGACCAGTAAAATGCAAAAGCAAAATGATTATGACCAGGTTACCTTTTTATTGGGAAGGCAGTTGTTTCATAAAACTGTTAAAAAATATTGCTGATAATTTGGTATGAACATAGGTTTTTACAAGATTGCACTTTGACCCTTTGTTTTATAAAAACAGTTTACTGTCTCCCAGTCAATTAAAAACTATAATAATAACCTGAATGGCATATTGAAATAAAGTAAAACCATTCTTTCGATGACATAGAGTCCATGAAAAAAACAAGAATTACATAAATGATTAAAATAATCATTTTAGAAGCTAATGGTATTTTCATGAAAGTATTATATTTTGAGTCCATTTTATCTTTATTGATTTTAAACAATCTGCTTCTTTAATGAGATTTTAAATATTTTAGTAAGGGATTCTGATGCCTCTTAGTCTTATTTAGCTCTTTGGTATCATATTCAAGATCAAACTTTTTATTATCATATTATCCTATTATAACCTGAGTCACAAAATCTCCATAATTACTTCATTTGAATGGTTTTTTATTTGAAGTTTAATGCACATATATTTGGCAATTTTCATAGTTATAAATCAATTACTTCATGTGGAAACAATTAAAATAATGACATAAATATTATACTTTGTGCCCTGTGAGTAGAAACCAGAAAACTCAATGAAAAGTTGACCTATTTTAACTTAATTATATACTTAATTAATATAATTGGCAAACAATTTACCACAGCACAGTTTTTATCAGTGAAATAAGTTTTTCAATGCTTCCTTAAACTTGTTTTAGCCATTTAACCCTTATATATTGTCATGGCTTTAAGATGCTGGTGGGCAGGTGGATTTTAAGCACATGCTGGGGTTGACCAAAGAAGGAACTTGCCAACCCTAAGCCTCCTCTTTAATGATAACCTTCTATTTTATCACAATTTTAGGAAAACAAAATCTTGTATAACTCCCTTAGAAAGATGAGTGTATCTTGAATTATTACGCTAATTTTATCCTGTAACTTACCTCTATTTATAGTCCTTGATTTTGCCTTTATGGTATTATTATTTTTACAGACAGAGTCTCACTCTGTGGCCCTCAGTAGAGTGCTGTAACATCACAGCTCACAGCATCCTCCAACTCCTGGGCTTAGGCGATTCTCTTGCCTCAGCCTCCCCAGTAGCTGGGGCTACAGGCATCTGCCACAATGCCTGGCTATTTTTGGTTGCAGTTTGGCAGGGGCTGGGTTTGAACCCACCACCTTTGGTATGTGGGACCAGCGCCCTACCCACTGAGCCACAGGCGCCCCCCATCGTAGTTTCTATACCTACACTATGTAACTCATTCAATTGTAATTTTTGTAGTTCTGATGTAACTTTTTCCTCCTCTCTTTCCTCATTTGCACCAGAAGATATTTTATTTTTTTCCCCTTTCTCTCTCTTGCTATATCTTGTCCTGCTTCTCTATTGCCTCTTTCTCAACAAAATGTTCATACCATGGCTCCACTTGTTTGCTTACTGCAAAAAAATTTTTTGACTGTTTACCACAGTTCTAGATTTTAGAAATAAATCTGTGGAAAAACATACAATAAACTCTATATTCATAAAGTTCGTTTTAAGGGGCAAGTAAGATCATTAAGCTATGTAAGTGTGCTCTAGAGAGAGAAAGGGAAGGCAAGATCAGAGAGAGGACTTTCAGTTTTAAATAGGGTGATGAAGGAAGACCTTTTTCCCAGGGTGACACATAAAACATAAGAGCTGCAGCATCACTACTGCTGAGAGGGTCATGCACGTTGTAGTCTTTGCGAATGATGCCTCCTCCATTGTGCAGACCACAACTTTTGCAGTTATAAGGAATGCCCTGGCAAAAATAGAGGTGTTCAAGCCGTGCACACATCTGGAGGAGAGAATTCTAGGCAGCAATCACAAATGCAAAGATTTTAAGGCAGAAGAATATGTGGGTGATTTTGCATCATCAAGAATTACAGTGTGTTTGAAAGGTGTTCAGTAAATATTTAGATGCAATTTAAATATTATGTACAATTGTGTTGACTACATATTGATCCAAATCGACATTTCTAATGCCCCTAGTCAATAAAGAGTAAATATTCTGTTAATATTTTTCTGTACTGTATAACAAAACATTTATTACAACTAAACATTCACCACCACCTAGATTGCCATTTTTAAAACCAAATAAGAGTAGACAAAATAAACATAATTGAGAAAGCAATTAATGTTATGACTTTAATATTAAGTCAGCATTTATGTGTTATTGTTATTATTATTTTTGTATCTGAGAAAAAATAACTGTAGATTATATTCATTTGTGGTCTGTCCAATGAAGATGTGTAACACACAGTGATTTAATTTTAGTTAAGCATGCTGAAATAGATAAGCACACGCAATTTGCAAATACTAGTGGTTTTGAATTTCTTTTTAGATATTTTACATTGTGAAATACCTTATTAAAAATATTTCTACATTCTGTGGAGGGATGCCCATACTCAGAAGAAATCAAACACATCTGTGTAGTGATTGAAAAATAAATAGAGCTGTGGTTTCTTTTGAGTTGGCACTTTGCTTCTTCCCATCTGGGACTTTTAGCTCAATCAAAACAAAAGGGATGTTTTGGAGAGGGAATTAAAGAAGCCTTCTGAGTTTTTTCAGATACACTGTCTGCTTTAGCCCTTTTCAAGTTTCAGGTTTTAGATCCCTCTTTCCCCAACCCCCCAAAATGTTCTAGGGGAATTATAATTCTTTGTTCAAGTTCCAGAATGTTCTGTTTTTCCAAACGAGTGCTTTAAATGCCAGCAACACAAACTAAGCCACCAATTTTAAAGCAAAAATAACAGCCGGTCCTCTCTAGCCTACACTTTGGGATATTAAATTCTAAGTGTATTGTGAGTAACTCATTTCAACAACCAATTACTGCTTCAAAGACACAAGGAAGGCTAAGTAACAAAGCGTCATCCCCCTCACATTTCTGAACTCTGTGTGTTCTGTGTGAGCCAAACCCCATGAAGCATTGAACCAAACAACTACAGCAGGCTTCTATCCTCTTGGTTATTCAGCATTAATTTCTTAGCGCCTGGTTGGGCTTGCTGATGAGCGGCCTCTATCTCTCAGGTATTCTGTGACATTGATTTCCAGCCTTGGAGTGAATTATTGGTTCGTTTTCTCTTTGCATGATTTAACACAGTTGAAGAGAGGGGGAGGGAAGGAAAGCTCTTGAATAGATTTGCCCTACTCGAGGCTTTCTGTTTAGTAATACTGATGTGAATGCACATGTTTTATAAAAGATTGCTAAGATTTCTTCCAGCTATAAAGTTCTCAAATTTTGCATTTAACTAGCAAATGCTTATAATTAAGAACTGTCATGCCCAGCATATAGAGTTACAATTAAGATCACTGTAATGGAATGTTTTCAGTGGATTAAAAAAGTCCCTATAGACAAAAAGTTTTTTTTTTTCTTTTTCCAAAAGAAATTTACTGGTAAATTTAAATTTACTAAATTTACTAGATGTTTTATTAATGCATTTTTCAAGAACACTTCCTTGGACAGTTCAAAGTCTCTTCTGTTTGTTATGTTATAATTAAGTGCAATTTCTTTGAGTAAAAGTATCTTTTGATTTTTTTTGTAATCTTTTTGCCTAATAAATTACTGAATCAATGCTCAAAATTTCTGGTTACTATACCTGGATAGCATGTAGGTGGCACTGATAATGATTCTTTTTTTTTGGCCGGGGCTGGGTTTGAACCCGCCACCTTCGGCGTATGGGACCGGCGCTCTACCCCTTTGAGCCACAGGCGCCGCCCAATAATTTTTCTAATGTCTGAAAATAATTACTACATTTAAAATTATTTACTTATGAAAATAGGACACATAGAGACTAGTGCCTATTTCTGAATCATTGCCGATTTTATTATGAATATTTGTTTTCACTGGCCGTCAATATCTCATCTAAACATAAAAAATTTGCCATAAAAATAAATTTATTTATCATGCAATTTAAAAAATGATCATTGTTGATGGATTTTTTAATTAGAAATAATTGCCTATAATAACAAAACCAAACATGCAAAGTATATCTTTTAAAAAATTCTTAAGTAAATTTATAAAAAAAAGTTAATTATTTTCTTCTAAAAGAAACTGTTAACCAAATGAATAAATTGTTGTATCAACATTCAGCTAGTAATTTTCAGTGTTGCCATGAATGTAACTGTTGTTCAGCATGTCAATTGAGAACTTACATGTGTACACACATATTTCTGAGTACCAAGAATGGCACAGTATGACATGGTTTTTATTTGATATACTGGGAGTACACCTTCAGTAGATTCAGATAAAATAATCACAGATTTCTAGTTAAACAAAAATTTAAATTATTTTAAATGTTTCCTCCATATCTGAATGTGGAGATACTTTTTATTATCTAAAAAGTATTCTAACATTAAGTTTTCTAAGGTTCATTTTTGGTAAATGAAGTTCCAAAGATTTCCTAATATAGTAATTCAACAAATTCAATATTTTTGTGAGGAATTAAAAATTAGCTAAAATCAAGTATTATGCGGAACATACAGTCTCCACTTACAGGATCTATGTTCCAAGACCCCCAGTAAGTGCATGAAACTTCAGATAGTACCAAACTCTATGCATACTATGATTTTGCTATACATACCTATCTATGATAAGGTTTTGTTTATAAATTGAGCAAGGTAAGATAGTAAAAACAGTAACTACTAGTAAAATAGGATAATTTTATCAATATGCAAGCATCACTACTTTTCCTCTGTGGGGCTATCATTAAAACAAGCCCTGCAGTAGCATGACAGTTGATCTGATAACCGAGATGGGTACTAAGTTACTAAAGGCATCATATGGAGCATTGAATCACCAGAAAAGAAATGATTTGAGTTCTGTTCAGAATGGACACCGTGGAGGCAAGGTTTCATCATGCTACTCAGAATAGCCCTAGATTTAAAACTTATGAATTATTTATTTCTCAAATTTTCCATTCCATTCATTCAATATTTTCAGACCCTGGTTTACCATAGATAGCTGAAACTGCAGAGAGCAAAACTTTGGATAAGAGGGGCCTACTGTATTAGCTTCATCACATAGTTGAGAGGACAAATAATTTTTAGGAATATCAGAAAGCATAGTGGTAGTTAAAGGATGGAAGGAATACTCTGTCTTCTGGTGAGCATTCTAAGCTTAATTTTACATCTGATAGCAGGAAAAAAAGTATCACTATGACTTGATTAATGATCAAGCTCCTAGAAACGCCAGTCAATAAATTACATGATGAAGATTTAAAAAACCTCTGCATTTTTGCAAAATTTAGCAAAATTTCTGTATTATTTGAACATATTTCATGCAAAAGTGCTCAGTGGGTACTAGTTTAAAAGGCTTATTGACATATTAAGGCAGTTTCACTTGCTTTAAAAAATGTTGCTCAATAACCTTATTAATTCAGATTATCCCCAATGTTTGTCAGAATGATGAGGATATCGACAATACCAACAGCGATAACAACATCACCACAAGAAACCATTACCTGTAGAAGCACCTGGGTGTTTTTCTATCTCTGAAGGACATGCGTGGATGGGTGTGGAGATGACAGAGAGGGAGGCTCATAAACAAATCCATCAAAGCACAGTTTCATAATTATAGATTTATTAAAATGAATTTAGATTTTAATGGTCAGTCAATATGCCAAAGAATATTTCTAATTATCCTGCAAATTGTTTGCATCTGTGACTAATTCTACTGCAATACGTCTCTGCCAATCAACTCACATCATTTTTGAGTACTGCTTATACATATCTTTGCACCTATTCATTGTTATTTTACAACTGTAAACTGGCTTTTTTTCTCATTTGCAATTATTTTTTACCTACGCTACATATATACCTGTTGCTTTTCTACTGAAAAAATACGCATGATTTAAATCACGTTTTATAAATATCAGAAATAATGTTGCATTGTGATTATTTTTGTTATTGGCTTCAACACATAGAGGTCCTTTATTCATATAATTAAAATCTAAAAATAAAATTCAAACACCCAATAAAATGGCAAAAATCTATACATTTTTGAAGTCAGAATATCAGACAAGCGCCACCCAGAGGTCTTAAATTTATCATCCATTGCAAGTCCTGGCAATGCTGCGTAGGGAGAAAGGGACAGGCATTATTTTAAGTCAACTCTCTAAGGTCCCTTACAGACCTGAAATTCAAGGAAAAGAACAGAAAATTTCAGTATTAATAAATAAACAAAACTGTCCTGTGGGCACCTCTCCTTTCCACAGGAAATAAAAATATAGCTTTGTACCAGGCAAAATAAATCTATAAAATGCTTCCTTATGCTTAGAGAGAATCATGGGAAAGAAGCCACAGTCTATGAACTTGGTATTGGTTAAAAGGTCATTTATTTCAAAGTTTCTGCTAGTTTTTGTTACTAATAGATAAAGTCTTTATGGTCATGAGCAGATAGGTAATTTTTGTAAAGCTCTTCAATAATCAGGATATGTAAAGAAACATCCAAAATTATGTTTGGCATAGGAAAAAGAGAGACCAGAGTAAATTAGCAACTTGGAAGGAATTTTCCTCTTCTGGACACAACCCAAATGAAACAGATTGAGAGAATGATGAGAAGAAATTCCCACTCAGATGTACCCTATAGTTGGGACGACCATGGGGCTTTAAGATAGCTATTATCTAGTTATTCTTTAAACACAAAAGTTATTTGTGATAATATAACCCATGTATATGCACCTGAATTTTAGCAAAGCTTGTCATAGAAAATGAGTATTAGAATTCGTTTTGGAAGGGCTGAGTCCAGGTGTTTTTTAGTGAAGTAATATAGTAATAAAAAGCGTCAGTACCACTGAAGAGAGCTACAATAAATATATAATACTCAGTGGAAGTAGAAAAATAAAGGAAAGTCACTTAGAGGAATATAAGCACTCTGAATACCCTTGAAGATATTGAATGGAATGGAGATTTTCATTAAAAAAAAAAAAAAAAACAAACAGTGATTCCATAACAATGCAGACATCCCGTAAAGTGTTATTTTTTAAAAAATTAATTCTGCCCTGAGCATAAAGAAAAACAGTTTTGGTTTCTTTCCTACATCTTTGGAGCAGAGCTTTATCAAGAGCTTATTACAGGTTTTCAGATTTAGGAGAATTGGTCTTTCCTGATTATATAGTCTTTCAGTTCAGACATTCTGAAATAAGTCTGTAGAATTGAACCCACAAGAAATTTCCAATTGCAGAGAAACATTATAGTTAAGAGAATTATGACTACTAATGGTTTCATATATTAAAGAATTATGTAAGAAACTATAAAGACATACAACTATAGAACACATAATAATTAAAAATTAAAAAAAATAAATTTGATTTGGGACTTCACCTCTGGTTACTGTCTCTATCACACACACTGTTTTGGCCCATCTGGCTTCTTCTCTTTAGTCGCAAGAAAACATGTGCTATCTCTTCTGCCTGTATAGAGCTGGCCAAAACAACTCCCTTGGTCAAGGGCAGCAACAGAGTTACGGGAAAGAAAATTCTTTACATGGTTCCTAAGCTTCTTATTGAAGCTAGCCCACCCCGTGATAGGATGTAAGTTTGGGGATTTCCTTTTCAACAATATGTGACAAATTTTATGGGTATATTTAATCTTGTGTCTTCATGAAACTTCAGATTTGAAAAGAAGCTCTTACATAATTAGTTAACTTATTCTTTTTTTTTTTCTGTTTCTTTTTTTTTTCTTTTTTTTTTATTAAATCATAACTGTATACAATGATATGATTATGGGGCATCATACACTCACTTCATAAACCATTTGACACATTTTTATCCCAGTGGTTAACATAGCCTTTCCGGCGTTATCTCAGTTACTGTGCCAAAACATTTACATTCTACATCTACCAAGTTTCTCAAATACCCCTGTAATATGCACCACAGGTGTGATCCCACCGATTCCCCTTCCTCTACCCACCCCCCCCTTTCCCACTTCCCCCTATTGTTAAGTTGTAGCTGGGTTATAGCTTTCATGTGAGAGTCCCAAATTAGTTTCATAGTAGGGCTGTGTACATTGGGTATTTTTTCTTCCATTCTTGGGATACTTTACTAAGAAGAATATGTTCCAGCTCCATCCATGTAAACATGAAAGAGGTAAAGTCTCCATCTTTCTTTAAGGCTGCATAGTATTCCATGGTATACATATACCACAATTTATTAATCCATTCGTGGATCGATGGGCACTTGGGCTTTTTCCATGACTTAGCTATTATGAATTGGGCTGCAATAAACATTCTGGTACAAATATCTTTGTTATGTTGTGATTTTTGGTCTTCTGGGTATATGCCCAGCAGAGGAATTACAGGATTGAATGGCAGATCTATTTTTAGATCTCTGAGTGTTCTCCATATATCTTTCCAAAAGGAATGAATTAATTTGCATTCCCACCAGCAGTGCAAAAGTGTTCCCTTTTCTCCGCATCCACGCCAACATCTCTGGTCTTGAGATTTTGTGATATAGGCTAGTCTCATTGGAGTTAGATGATATCTCAAAGTAGTTTTGATTTGCATTTCTCTGATGATTAAAGATGATGAGCATTTTTTCATATGTCTGAAGGCCGTGCGCCTGTCTTCTTCAGAGAAGTTTCTCTTCAAATCCCTTGCCCAGCCTGCGATGGGATCCCTTGTTTTTTTCTTGCTGATGCGTTTGAGTTCTCTGTGGATTCTGGTTATTAAAACTTTGTCAGAGATATACCCTGCAAATATCTTCTCCCATTCTGAGGGCCGTCTGCTTGCTCTGCTTACTGTGTTCTTAGCTGTGCAGAAGCTTTTTAGTTTCATCAAGTCCCAGTAGTGTATTTTTGAAGCTGCTTCAATTGCCCGGGGGGTTCTCCTCATGAAATACTCACCCAGACCAATTTCTTCAAGGGTTTTCCCTGCACTCTCCTCTAGTATTTTTATAGTTTCATGTCTTAAGTTTAAATCCTTAATCCAATGAGAGTCTATCTTAGTTAATGGTGAAAGGTGTGGGTCCAATTTCAGTCTTCTGCAGGTTGCCAGCCAGTTCACCCAGCACCATTTGTTAAATAGGGAATCTTTTCCCCACTGAATGTTTTTAATTGGCTTGTCAAAAATCAAATAGCGGTAAGTAGCTGGATTCATCTCTTGGTTCTCTATTCTGTTCCAGATATCTACTTCTCTGTTTTTGTGCCAATACCATGCTGTTTTGATCACTATCGATTTGTAGTAAAGTCTGAGGTCTGGTAGTGTGATTCCTCCTGTTTTGTTTTTATTTCTGAGTAATGTCTTGGCTATTCGAGGTTTTTTCTGATTCCATATAAAACGAAGTAATGTTTTTTCAAGATCTTTAAAATATGACAGTGGAGTTTTAATAGGGAGTGCGTTGAAATTATATATTGCTTTGGGTAGTATGGACATTTTGATGATGTTGATTCTTCCTAGCCATGAGCATGGTATGTTTTTCCATTTGTTAACATTTTCAGCTATTTCTTTTCTTAGAGTTTCATAGTTCTCTTTATAGAGATCTTTCACGTCTTTTGTTAGGTAAATTCCCAAATATTTCATCTTCTTTGGCACTACTGTGAATGGGATAGAGTCCTTAACTGCTTTTTCAATTTGACTGTTGTTGGTGTATATAAAGGCTACCGATTTATGAATGTTGATTTTGTAACCTGAGACGCTGCTGTATTCCTTGATCACTTCTAGGATTTTTGTAGTAGAGTCCCTAGTGTTTTCCAGATACACAATCATATCATCTGCGAAGAGCGAGAGTTTGATCTCTTCTGACCCTATATGGATACCCTTGATCGCCTTTTCTTCCCTAATTGCGGTGGCTAAAACTTCCATTACAATGTTGAAAAGCAATGGAGACAATGGGCAGCCTTGTCTGGTTCCTGATCTGAGTGGAAATGATTCCAATTTAACTCCATTCAATAGGATATTGGCTGTGGGTTTGCTGTAGATAGCGTCTATCAGTTTAAGAAAAGTCCCTTCTAGACCAATTTTCTTGAGTGTTCTGATCATGAAGGGATGCTGGATATTATCAAAAGCTTTTTCTGCATCAATTGAGAGAATCATATGGTCTTTGTTTTTTAATTTGTTTATGTGCTGAATTACATTTATAGATTTACGTATATTGAACCAGCCTTGAGACCCTGGGATAAAACCAACTTGGTCATGATGTATAATTTGTTTGATGTGTTGCTGGATTCTGTTTGTTAGGATCTTGTTGAATATTTTTGCATCTATATTGATTAGTGATATTGGTCTATAATTTTCTTTTCTTGTTGGGTCTTTTCCTGGTTTGGGGATCAGGGTGATGTTTGCTTCATAGAACGTGTTGGGTAGTCTTCCTTCTTTTTCTACATTTTGGAACAGGTTGAGTAATATAGGTACTAATTCCTCTTTAAAGGTTTGGTAGAATTCTGATGTGAAACCATCTGGTCCCGGGCTTTTCTTTTTAGGGAGGTTTTGTATAGTTGATGCTATTTCTGAACTTGATATGGGTCTGTTCAACATTTCCACTTGATTCTGGTTAAGTCTTGGAAGGTGGCGTGCTTCCAAGTATCGGTCTATTTCCTTCAGATTTTCATATTTCTGAGAATAAAATTTCTTGTAATATTCATTAAGGATTTTTTGGATTTCTGATGAGTCTGTGGTTATTTCGTCTTTGTAGTTTCTGATTGATGATATTAGAGATTTTACTCTTTTTTTCCTGATTAGGTTGGCCAGAGGTTTATCTATTTTATTGACCTTTTCGAAAACCAGCTTTTTGATTTATTGATCTGTTGTATTATTCTTTTGTTTTCAATTTCATTTAATTCTGCTCCAATTTTGGTTATTTCTTTTCTTCTACTGGGTTTGGGGTTGGAATGTTCTTCCTTTTCCAGTTGCGTGAGATGTCCCATTAAGTTGTTAACTTCCTCTCTTTCCGTTCTCTTGAGGAAGGCTTGCAGTGCTATAAATTTCCCTCTTAGAACTGCCTTTGCAGTGTCCCAGAGGTTCTGATAGTTTGTGTCTTCATTGTCGTTTTGTTCCAAAAAATTGGCGATTTCTTTCTTAATCTCATCTCTGACCCAGCTATCATTCAGCATAAGGTTATTTAACTTCCATGTTTTTGTATGGGTATGCAGATTCCTGTTGTTACTCAATTCAAGTTTTATTCCATGATGGTCCGAGAAGATGCATGGAATAATTTCTATTCCTTTAAATTTACTGAGGTTAGACTTGTGACCTAAAATGTGGTCAATTTTGGAGTAAGTTCCGTGGGCTGATGAGAAGTATGTGTATTCAGTTTTGTTGGGATGAAATGTTCTGTAGATGTCTGCTAAATCTAAATATTGGATGGTTAGTTTTAAATCTAAGATTTCTTTGCTCAGCTTCTTTCTGGAAGATCGATCCAACACTGCCAAGGGAGTGTTGAAATCTCCGACGATTATGGAGCTGGAGGAAATCAAGTTACTCATGTCTGTTAGAGTTTCTCTTATAAATTGAGGTGCATTCTGGTTGGGTGCATAGATATTAATAATTGAGATCTCGTCATATTGAGTATTACCCTTAACAAATATGAAGTAACCATTCTTGTCCTTCCTTACTTTTGATGGTTTAAAGCCTACTGTATCTGCATATAAAATTGCAGCACCTGCTTTTTTCTGATTACCATTTGCCTGAAATATGGATGACCATCCTTTCACCCTGAGTCTGTATTTGTCTTTTAAGTTGAGATGTGACTCTTGTAAGCAACAAATATCTGGCTTGAGTTTTTGTATCCAGTCAGCTAACCTATGCCACTTTATAGGACAGTTTAAGCCATTCACATTGATGGAGAGTATTGATAAGTCTGGTGGAATTTTGGGTATCGAGTTTTTCAAAGGTCCAGTGGACATTTTTAATCCTTTTGCCAGTGTGGAAGTTGGAGTTTGATCCGAAGTTTCTGAGTGAGTTTACTTTTGTGGTATAGGATTGGGTTGGTCATTGTGGAGGATAGGTCTGAGAACATCCTGAAGAGCTGGTTTACTTATGGCAAATTTTTTCAACATATGAATGTCATTGAAGTATTTAATTTCTCCATCATAGATGAAACTCAGTTTAGCTGGATACAAGATCCTGGGTTGAAAGTTTTTTTGCTTTAGGAGATTAAAAGTTGATGACCACCCTCTTTTTGCTTGAAAAGTTTCAGCAGAGAGATCTGCAGTTATTCTAATATTCTTACCTTTGTACGTTATAGTTTTCTTTCGCTGGGCTGCTTTGAGAATCTTCTCTTTCATGTTAACTTTAGTGAAGCTAATTATGATATGTCTGGGAGATGGCTTATTGGGGTAGAATCGTGCTGGGGTTCTGAAGCTGTCTGCTATCTGAATTTCAGATTCTCTAGGCATGTCTGGAAAATTTTCTTTCATAATTTCATGTAGAAGGGCCTCTGTGCCCTTGGCAGCCACTTCATCGTTCTCCGAAGTTCCTATAACCCTTATGTTGTTTTTTTTTTCGAATTATCTGAGAGTTCTCTGAGTGAGTGATCCGTTTTTGCTCTCCATTTCTCTTCTTCTTTGAGAGATTGGGAGCGTTCGAAGACTTTATCTTCAATGTCAGAAATCCTTTCTTCTGCTTGCTCCATTCTGTTACTGAGGGATTCTACTGTATTTTTCATATCTTTGAGGGCTGTAAGTTCTTGTTTCGGTGTGTCTAAGTCTTTGGTGGTTTTGTCTTTAAATTCGTTAAATTCTTGAGACAATTTTTGAATTTCTCCTCGAATTCCTAATTCCATTTTATTAATCTTGTCTGCAATCCAAATTCTGAATTTGACTTCTGACATCTCAGCCAGTTGTTTATGAATGGGATCTTCAATCACATCTGCCGTATCTTTTCTTGGGGGGCTTGATCTATTCTGGTTATTCATGTTACCAGAGTTTTTCCGCTGATTCCGCCCCATGGTTTACTCCCTTTGGTTTTTCCCCTGGGGTTTTATCGAGGGCCCGTACAGTGTTGTGGCCTGAAAAACTGGGGCCCTGTCTGGTGTGGTGGAGCAAAGTGGTTCTGTCTTGTTTTCAGCTGGTTTCTGTTTGATCCTATTGCAACTTCTATTCTGGCTTGAAGTCTCAGCTCTGTGGAAAAATCTGCAATTAAGTCACCCCGCCTGCCCACCTCTGGCCCCAGTTGGAAAAGGAGAATCAAACCTTCCTACAATCGTACACCCAGGGCACCGCCTGAAAAGTCCTCAGTCTATTAGCCCAGTTCAAAAGGTCCGAATCAACTGTCTCAATCGGCACTTGTCTCGGGTGGAAGGGTTCAAGAGGTCTCTGGGAACTGGATCACAGGGGCCTGGTGACTCCTCTGACACAGCTCACCCCAGTGCAGCGTGGAGTCAGGAGGAGCCACCCAGCAAACAGAGCAGTCTGGGAAGGTTGACGTCTCCTTCCCCACTTTGCCCCTCCATCGGACCCAGTCACTGGTATCTCTGCAGATGGCTAACCCAGTTGCCTGCAGTGAACAGACACTCCAGGGTTTGCACCTGCCTGAATCGCAAGGAAGTCTGCCAGGCCCCGGCAGACTGCCGCTATCTAGCAGGAGGAGATGGGGCCTGACATCTTTGAGTGTTTGATGCAGGTGATGGGAAGGAGGTGTTCACTCAGGCTTAGCCCCGTCCCTGATGGATGCTGCTAACAGAACAGAACAGAACAGACAACTTTGTGAGGTTCTGTCTCTGTTCCTGTCGTCGCCTACAGAAGACGGGCTGTTTTGAGTTCAAACGTCTTTGCTGTTGGAGAATTGCGTCTGAACACCTCTCTGGGTCGGCCCGGCCCTGGAAGCTTCCCGGGTTTGTGAGCCGTGTGGCCGGTGGCCTCCTCTGGTTGCCCAGGGAGACAGGGGGTGTGGCCTCAGAATATCCAGAAGTGGGCATTCTGCCGTTAAAGAAAAAACGGCTGTTGATCTACCTCCAGGGAACTGCTGCTCTGGTGTGGGCACTCAAGCGACCCTTTTCTCCTCTGTCCCGCGCCCCAGAGTCAGCACTGAGCGGCCGCAGTTTGTGCTGGGTCCACACCCCTTAAGAGATCCCCCAAGAATCAGAACTCTTGGGGGATGGGCCTCCAGACCCGGATTGGGAGTGGGGGGGGAAGCTAGAGTTTCTTTCAGTTTTACGCAATACTACGTCCGGGGAGGGCTCCTGCACTGCACCGCAGGGAAGTGCCGCCAAGGCTTGATTTCCCCTCAGCAGAGTGCCCTCTCCTAGCTCACGTGTCCCAGAGTCAGCGCTGACCTGAGCAGCTCAGGCACTGTGCACTCCCCTCGAGAAATCACCCAGGGAGCCGAACTCCTGGGGGATAGACCCTCAGACCCCGAGTGAGAGTAGGGGTTCTCAGCTCTCAGCGGGGAGGCCAGAGTCTGATTTAGTCTTGGGCCCCGTATGCCCGGGGAGGGTTGGTGCACTGCACCGCAGGGAAGTGCCACGAGGCGTGACTCCCCCTCAGCCCGGTTCCCTCTCCTCACTTGCGTGCCTCAGAGTCAATGCTGACGAGTCGCAACTTGGGGACTGTCCACTGCCCTTGAGAAATCACCCAAGGATCCGAAGTCCTGAGGGACAGGCCTCCAGACCTCAGTGGGCGGGAGGGGAGCGCCGGGTATTCAGGGTTGCCGGCAAAGGATTCCCAAAGTTTTATTCAGCCCTATGTCCGGCAGGAGAATGCCACGGCACCCCAGTAGGGGAGGTAGGTCCAGTTTTTAGAAGGTCTCTCCCGTGGAGTGTAGTGGGAGGGCCTTTAATTTCTGCCCGCTTGTTCAATTGTGGGGCTCTTGAGCCGGTCTCATGGGGGAGGGGGACTCCCGTCCGCTTCGTGGTGGATTTTGTACCTTTTGTTTGCGTCCTTGTGATCACAACTTGCCTCAGCGGTGTTGATGTGCGTTCTTCAGCCTTCTCTCTTGGTGAGGCTCAAGTCCACCAGGATACTTACTAAATTCCTGTCCCTTAACTCTCCTTCTGGATGGGAGCCTTTGTTGAAAGCTGGCTTCAGTCCGCCATCTTGTCTCCCCCTCTAGTTTACTTATTCTGAAGACCCATTCATACACATCAGGTATATTTATTTATTTACTTTTAGGGAGGCAAATTTTGCCAAACACTAACAGTGCTAAAAATTCTAAATATAGATGTCAATGTGAACATGTTTTATATATATGGTTAATATGATTTTTTTAATTCCTAAAATAAATATTATGTAAAATTATTTCTAAGGAAGTTTTTATTCCTAAACTAATACGTACCTTCATTTTGTTGATCTTCTCAAGTTTTGATAATCATAGCTAGAGCTTTGTAAAATATTGTGGAAACAAAAACTCTATCAATTTTATTTCTAGCACTAAAACATGACATTATCACAAAAACAGAATAGGATCGTGCACCTAATAACAGTGATTACCACACAGTCAGTCAATCACTAATCTGGCTAAATGTCTGCTCCCACGTCTAACTGTCTGACCTTACATCAATATACTCTCAGTGGTTAGTTGCCTTCATTTCTATAATTGCAGCAAAAATAACAACTTCATATGGTAATTGGTAGAAAAATAAAAGCAACAATATACAGCTCTTAGCACCTTTCCTGACACAGGTAAAAATGATGCTGATTGTTTATACAGTCACAGCTAATATTAATTGCAAAAAATTAGCATTTCTAGATTCATTAATTTTTGTTAGTTATTCTGCTAAGTAACATCTGTCTTCTTATTTATTTATTTCAATAGAATTAGGAAGTACAATGGGGTTTTTATATAGATAAATTTTATACTGGTGAAGTTAGGGCTTTCAGTGTACCCATCACCCAAATAATGTATATTGTACCAAATAGGTAATTTTTCATCACTCATTCCACTCCCAAATGCCTTCCTTCCGAGTCTCTGGTGTCCATTATCCCACACTATATGTCCATGTATGTCAGTCACTCATAAGAAAGAACAGGCAGTAATTATTTTTCCCCTCTTGAGGTATTTCACTTAGCCCTACAACTCTACAAAGACATTATGTCATTCATTTTTATAGCTGAAGTATATTCTATGGTGTATATATACCAGGTTTCTTTATCCCCTCATCAGTGGATGGCCTCTTAGGTTAGTCCCATATCTATGCAGCTGTGAAAATCTCGATACCACGGCTTCTTTTTCTTTAAGCATCCCCAGTAGTGGGATTGCTGAATTAAATAATAGGTCTACGTGTATTTATTTATTTATTTAAAGTGTTTCATTTCAATAAAATATTAAGGGGTACAAAAGTGTCACATTTATAATGCTTGAGTCACAGTTCAAGGGTATCCACGGCTCGAACAGTATTCATTATACCCGTTAGGTGGGTTTTTCCCTTCCCTTCTCCACTCTACCCCCTCCTTGATTTCTAATGATTTTACTTCTCTCTGAGCACGTGTGTCCCCATCTGTCAGTTCCAGTTTAATAATGAGTACATGTGGTGTTTGTTTTTCCATTCTTGAGATACTTTACTTGGGATAATGGTCTCTACTTCTATCCAAATTGTTACAGAGGCATTAATTCATCATTTTTAGGGCTAAGTAATACTCCATGGTGTATATATACCACATTTTGTTACTTTACTCATGAATTGATGGACGTTGGGTTTGATTCCACATCTTTGCTATTGCAAACTGTGCTGCTGCAATAAACATTTAAGTGCAGGTGTCTTTTTTGATAAAATGACTTTTTTTTTTTTTTCCAGTAGATACCCAGTAGTGCGATTGCTGAATCTAATAGTAGGTCTATTTTTATTTCTTTGAGGAATCTCCATACTGTTTTTCATAGAGATTGTACTAATTTGCAGCCCCACCAACAGTGTCTCTCTGCATCTATTCCTACATCTATTGTTTTAGACTTTTAATAAAAGCCATTCTAGCAAGGGTAAGGTGATATTTCATTACTTTACATTTTCTTGATGATTAGTGTTGGGCATATTTTCTTATATTTATTGGCCATTTGTCTACCTTCTTTATAATTCTACTATTAATATTTTGAGAAATTTCCACACCGTTTTCCATAGAAGTTGTACTAATTTACATTCCCACCAACACTTTATAAAACTTCCCATCTCACTGCATCATAATCAACATCAATTTTTTTAAACATTTCAAAAATCATCATTCTAATGGGGTAAGGTAGCATCTCACCATGACTTCAATTTACATTTCCCCAATGATTAGTGAAGTTGAGCATTTTTCATATGTTTGTCAGTCTTTTATTTATCTTCTTTTGAAAACAATGTCTATTTTTTACTTTGATCACTTTTAAATTGAATTGTTTGTTTTTTTTTTCTTGCTGATTTGTTCGAGATCCTTACAGATACTGGATATTAATCTTTTGTCAGATATATAGTTTATGAATATTTTTTCCATTCTGTTGGTTGCCTGTTTACTCTGTTGGTTGTTTTTTATCTTGCTGTGCAGAAACTTTTTAGTTTAATTTAGACCTCTCTATTTATTTTTATTGCATTTTTTTCTACACAACATAATAAATTTACTTTATTTATCCATCAACACTATCTCTCCAAAAGAAAGCCCACAAAAATTCCTATGTAGCATGAGTTTTAGCCTCATAGACACAATGGAGTAAATACGCCAAGTTTACACACCTAGTTAGTGGTAGAGATGTGTTCCCTAAAACTCCTTATTATAATTTCTCCTGAACAAGGCATGTAAATATTATCTCGGGGATAGCCACGACCTGACTTTATACCTTGCATGTATCAATAAAGACCCAGTGAGAATTTTTATTTACTCTACAAGTAGAAGTCTTTTCAAAACAAACCACTAGGAAGCTACTACGAGTTAATCAGAATTTGCTCTAAATTTAAAATGTGTTTTTCATCTGATTCTAAAGAGACAAAATGCACTGAATAAATACCATTGCATCATTAGTAACTAGTCCATAAGCTCCAACCAATCTCCTTTGTCTTTTCATTTAATGCAAAAGTGGGATTGCTCAGCTTAGTCCCATGTAGACCCTATAGTCCCATGTAGGTCCAGGTGGGATTTTACAATCAGAGGCCACATGGAATGTTAAAGAATCAATTAAGGCACACACAGGATGACAGGATCACTGCTCCCTATATTTTAAAATATGGTTTTTAGATATTGGTTTTAGGGTTTTAGGTGCTGCTAATGTATCCCCTTAATACTTTAAGTAAGAAAAACTTCTGTTAAAATAAAAAGCTAAAATAGTTAAAAGAGAGAAAATTATTGTTATGTTACTATTCTGTATTATTTAAAACAAGAAAAAAAAAAAAAAGGTACAAGTCAATTATGTCAGCTACCAGAAAAGGAGATGGTTTTCAGACAATTAAAAGACCAAAATAGATGCCCAAGAAAGGCTATTAAAAATTTCATGTACAATACAATTAGAATCTGAAAACTTTGCAGTAATAATGGCAAAGATGTCAGAGATACTGCCATTTTTTCTCATTTTATTCCTACTTCTCCAGACCACTTCCCAAATAAATTACATCCAAGTTTTTATCTTTGATGCTAATTTTGGAAAATCCAAACTAAATAAGAGAATTTCATATTCACTAAAATAACCAATAATTCTTTTTTTTTTTTTTGGCCTAAGAACAAAATAGAAAGATTAAGATTTACAACTTAAAAGCATTTATTTTAATTCTCATTTTTATCTCTTTTTATCTCAAAATTTTCTACTGCTAAATATGTGTGAATTTATTTTTTCTTTAAATATGCTCCATTTTTATACATGAAACATAAAAATAGAAAATATTGAGATTAAGATTGTATTGTCACTTTATTCTTCCACCCCCAAGCCAGCTCACCACAGCTTGCCTGGTCCACTGAGGCACGAACTGATGAAGGGCCTTTATCTGAGGCTCTTCCTATTATCCTAAACACACAAGAATCCTTACATCAGACACATACGTAAGAATGTCTGTGAATTTCTGAAGTTGCTCACCTCACTGCAATGGTGAACCTTATAACTTGTCAAGTACAAAACATGTACTTCAATTGTTTGGCTACTAGGCATCTAGATGCAAACTGTTGGCTGCTGTCAATTCCTACCTGTGATTGTGTACAGAGATGAAGAATGCTTGCAGAGCACATGGTAAATCACTACATATCAAGGGCAGGAAAGCTGTGGGCCAAAGCCAAATTCAGCCCACCACTGTTTTTTATAAAAAGTTTTATTGGCATGTGGCCACACCCACTCGTTTGTGTATTTTCTATGATTATGGCCACTACAAGGGCAGACTTAGGTATGTGCAATCGGGATTCTGTGGCAGGAAAGCAAAATATATTTAATATCCATCCCTTTATTTATTTATTTTTATATTTTTTTTTATTAAATCATAGCTGTGTACATTGATAATGATCATGGGGCATCATTCACTAGCTTCACAGACTGTTTACCAAGTTTCACGTATACCCTTGTAAGATGCACCGCTGGTGTAATCCCACCAATCCCCTTCCCTCTACCCCCCTCCCCCCTCCCTCCCCTCCCTTTCCCCCTTCCCCCTATTCTTAGGTTGTAACTGGGCTATGGCTTTCATGTGAAAACCCTAAATTAGTCTCATAGTAGGGCTGAGTACATTGGGTACTTTCTCTTCCATTCTTGAGATACTTTACTAAGAAGAATATGTTCCAGCTCCATCCATGTAAACATGAAAGAGGCAAAGTCTCCATCTTTCTTTAAGGCTGAATAATATTCCATGGTGTACATATACCACAATTTATTAATCCATTCGTGGATCGATGGGCACCTGGGCTTCTTCCATGACTTAGCAATTATGAATTGGGCTGCAATGATCATTCTGGTACAAATATCTTTGTTATGACGTGATTTTTGGTCTTCTGGGTCTTTTTGGCCCAGTAGAGGAATTACAGGATTGAATGGCAGATCTATTTTTAGATCTCTAAGTGTTCTCCATATCTCTTTCCAAAAGGAATGTATTAATTTGCATTCCCACCAGCAGTGTAAAAGTGTTCCCTTTTCTCCACATCCACACCAACATCTCTGGTCTTGGGATTTTGTGATATAGGCTAGTCTCACTGGAGTTAGATGGTATCTCAAAGTAGTTTTGATATGCATTTCTCTGATGATTAAAGATGATGAGCATTTTTTCATATGTCTGAAGGCTGCACACCTGTCTTCTTCAGAGAAGTTTCTCTTCAAATCCCTTGCCCAGCCTGCGATGGGATCCCTTGTTGTATTCTTGCTAATGCGTTTGAGTTCTCTGTGGATTCTGGTTATTAAACCTTTGTCAGAGACATAACCTGCAAATATCTTCTCCCATTCTGAGGGCTGTTTGCTTGCTTTACTTACTGTGTTCTTGGCTGTGCAGAAGCTTTTTAGTTTGATCAAGTCCCAGTAGTGTATTTTTGAAGCTGCTTCAATTGCCTGGGGGGTCCTCCTCATGAAATACTTGCCCATCCCAATTTCTTCAAGGGATTTCCCTGCACTCTCCTCTAGTATCTTTATAGTTTCATGTCTTAAGTTTAAATCTCTGATCCAGTGAGAGTCTATCTTAGTTAATGGTGAAAGGTGTGGGTCCACTTTTAGTCTTTTACAGGTTGCCAGCCAGTTCACCCAGGACCATTTGTTAAATAGGGAATCTTTTCCCCACTGAATGTTTTTAATTGGCTTGTCAAAGATTAAATAATGGTAAGTAGCTGGATTCATCTCTTGATTCTCTATTCTATTCCAGACATCTACCTCTCTGTTTTTGTGCCAATACCATGCTGTTTTGATCACTATTGATTTGTAGTATAGTCTGAGGTCTGGTAGCGTAATTCCTCCTGCTTTGTTTTTATTTCTGAGTAATGTCTTGGCTATTCGAGGTTTTTTCTGATTCCATATAAAACAAAGTATTGTTTTTTCCAGATCTTTAAAGTATGACAGTGGAGCTTTAATAGGGATTACATTGAAATTATATATTGCTTTGGGTAGTATAGACATTTTAACTATGTTGATTCTTCCCAGCCATGAGCATGGTATGTTTTTCCATTTGTTAATATTTTCAGCTATTTCTTTTCTTAGAGTTTCATAGTTCTCTTTATAGAGATCTTTCACGTCCTTTGTTAGATAAATTCCCAAATATTTCATCTTCTTTGGCACTACTGTGAATGGGATAGAGTCCTTAACTGTTTTTTCAACTTGACTGTTGTTGGTATGATTTATGAATGTTGATTTTGTAACCTGAGACGCTGCTGTATTCCTTGATCACTTCTAAGAGTTTTGTAGTAAGTCCCTAGTGTTTTCCAGATATACTATCATATCATCCGCGAAGAGTGAAAGTTTGATCTCTTCTGACCCTATATGGATACCCTTGATCGCCTTTTCTTCCCTAATTGCAGTGGCTAAAACTTCCATTACAATGTTGAAAAGCAATGGAGACAATGGGCAGCCTTGTCTGGTTCCAGATCTGAGTGGAAATGATTCCAATTTAACTCCATTCAATATGATATTGGCTGTGGGTTTGCTGTAGATGGTCTCTATCAGTTTAAGAAATGTCCCTTCTATACCGATTTTCTTAAGTGTTCTGATCATGAAGAGATGCTGGATATTATCAAAAGCTTTTTCTGCATCGATTGAGAGAATCATATGGTCTTTGTTTTTTAATTTGTTTATGTTCTGGATTACATTTATAGATTTACGTATATTGAACCAGCCTTGAGATCCTGGGATAAAACTGACTTGGTCATGATGTATAATTTGTTTGATGTGTTGCTGGATTCTGTTTGTTAGGATCTTGTTGAATATTTTTGCATCTATATTCATTAGT
This sequence comes from Nycticebus coucang, assembly GCF_027406575.1. Taxonomy (NCBI): domain Eukaryota; kingdom Metazoa; phylum Chordata; class Mammalia; order Primates; family Lorisidae; genus Nycticebus; species Nycticebus coucang. The sequence goes on along the minus strand of NC_069780.1, from coordinate 61,576,426 downwards.
GATATTGGTCTATAATTTTCTTTTCTTGTTGGGTCTTTCCCTGGTTTGGGGATCAGGGTGATGTTTGCTTCATAGAACGTGTTGGGTAGTCTTCCTTCTTTTTCTACCTTTTGGATCAGGTTAAGTAATATAGGTACTAATTCCTCTTTAAAGGTTTGGTAGAATTCAGACGTGAAACCATCTGGTCCTGGGCTTTTCTTTTTAGGGAGGTTTTGTATGGTTGATTCTATTTCCAAACTTGATATGGGCCTGTTCAACATTTCCACTTGATTCTGGCTAAGTCTTGGAAAGTGACATGCTTCCAAGTATTGGTCAATTTCCTTCAGATTTTCATATTTCTGAGAATAAAGTTTTTTGTAATATTCATTAAGGATTTTTTGGATTTCTGAGGAGTCTGTTGTTATTTGATCTTCGTTGTTTCTGATTGATGAGATTAGAGATTTTACTCTTTTTTTCCTGATTAGGTTGGCCAAAGGTTTATCTATTTTATTGACCTTTTTGATAAACCAGCTTTTTGATTTATTGATCTGTTTTATTATTCTTTTGTTTTCAATTTCATTTAATTCTGCTCTAATTTTGGTTATTTCTTTTCTTCTACTGGGTTTAGGGTTGGAATGTTCTTCCTTTTCCAGTTGCTTGAGATTTCCCATTAAGTGGTTAACTTCCTCTCTTTCCGTTCTCTTGAGGAAGGCTTGCAATATCCATCCCTTTAAAGAAAATCTTCGCTCACTCCCATCCTACTCTCTGACTCTACAATCTCTCGTGCTCTTTACTTTGTTTCTTCCTGTCAAATTTTATGTTATATGTGTGTATTATAAGGAACTGTGAATTTGTATGGTATTCTCCAATCACAAAACATAAGAACACTTAGATTCAAGTATCTTTGCAGCAAGGACACCTTTGAAATGTTTACAAAACAGAGGACATTTCAAGATAAAAGTAATAGTGGCTGATTTAAGTGTCATCATCCCTGCTACAGCAGCTATGTGAGTGAACAGATCAGATCTTTCAAAAGAGTCCTGTTTTTAGGAGTATATTTAACTGACAGACCACTTACTGCATGTACCTGTTCAGATTCCAACACAGCATATAAGTAAAGTCCCACATTGCTCCCAGTCAATGACTGAGTTCAGCATGGTTGTGTAGTAGGCCTCCTTAATAAGATAAATTTTGCTATTGGGCTTCTGATTTGATTGCTTGAGTGCTTTGCAGAATTTCACTGCAATCAGAGTTTCTTCCTGCCAAGAACTCCTGACCTTCCTCTGCCCATTCAATATTGGTAGGACAAGATTGTTTTTTGAAAGCTCACTTTGCCTGACTCTGTCCTTTCCCATTTACCTGAAAAAGGCGGCATTTTTCCTAACAACTTCCACCATGGTATCTACTTTTGGAGGACTTAAATTTAAATTCCAGCTAGGCTCTTATTTCCATTTTCTGTTATTATATCATCCCACTCAAAACAAACAAAAACAAAAGGAAATTTCTCTCTCTTTCTTTCTCTCTGTGTGTATGTACAGCCAAATAAATTATATCTGGTGAAAGAGTGAGTGATAAATTCTGAAAATTGTCTGATTACAGCTTGGATTTAATGGTTTAAATTAAGGAATCTGTTGGGTGACAATTTTTCATTAGTCTTCTGTTTCTATACATCTTCTGGGAAGAGTCATAGCTGGGCTACATTTTTCAGAACAACATTTGTAAGAATATTTGCATAGCAAATTGCCTCAAAGGATAGCAGTAATTTCTCCATGTGGGACAGAAAGCTGATTTGATTGCTGTGTAAAATAGTAAAGATAACTTCTCCCTCTGGTACAAAGACTAAGTTTTTGAGTATCCCCCTCCAAAAAAAGGAGTTTGTTAAAATTTATGTCTTTTCAGTTGTGACAAAAATTGGCAGTGTGTGCTGCATCCACCTGGGAAGACCAACACCATTCCATAGAAATTGGCAAGGGGAACCGTGGCAACCATGCAACTCGTGCTGCTTAAGGCAATGAAAAAGAAAGTCTGTGACTCAGTGAGTAGGGCGCTGGCTCCATATGATGAGGGTGGCAGGTTCAAACCTGGCCTCCGCCAAACTGCAACCAAAAAATAGCCAGGCGTTGTGGCGGGTGCCTGTAGTCTCAGCTGCTCGGGAGGCTGAGGCAAGAGAATCTTGTAAGCCCAGAAGTTGGAAGTTGCTGTGAGCCGTGTGACCTCATGGTACTCTACCTGAGGGCGGTACAGTGAAACTCTGTCTCTACAAAAAATAAATAAATAAATAAAATAAAAAGAAAGTCTTTTGTCTCTGACCCAGTAGACTTTAGTCTTTTGCCTGCATCCTTGAAATTGTGGCAGACCAACTTGTTGCGTTTAAACAGACTATAAACTTCTACTCTTCGCAGTTTTCAACAGTCTAATCAATATTTCAATTTTGAGAAAAAAATTTGCACAATTATTGAATTTGCAATAAATAAGCATTAAAATTTCTTTCCAAAAATTAATTTTTATTGTCCTACCTTTATAATAAGGTAAACATTTTCTATTGAAAATTATACTTTAAAGTTCAATAGACTTATGAAAGCTATTTTTGGTTGCTACTTGAGAATGCTGGAGGGAATGAAAAAATCATTTTCCAGGGAACCTATAAAGACATTACTTAGTTATATTTTCAAAATATTTTTATCAAGCAGAGAGCCCATTGTAGGTAAATAAATAGGCATTTCAGTATTCCTATTTATTCAAAACTTACACTTTTGGTTTTTTTCTGGAAGGAAGCTCAGTTTCATGGTTTAAATTATGGCTCTGTCAGGCACTGGAGAAATGAATGGCAGGATTCATGCTCATGTAGGGGACTCCTCATTTACCCTTCGGCAGTGTTGCCCCGTCCACATGTTCTGCTCATGCTTGGTTATGATGATCATTTTATACTAATAAAGTCATATGATGTAGTTTTTACCAAGACAGGAAAGAGCAAAATGAGCCTGGAGAGGAGGACTCTGCAGCTGTGTGGATTGATTGTACGTGGTCCTTGGGGGATGCGACTATCAGACAAGGGGATCATCATTAGGATAATTAGTGTGCTTGGCAACTGCATTATGGGATTAACTGTCCTTGCTCACAGCTTGTCAGTGTAGTGTTTTTTTGATTTGGTAAGATTCGTTTTCTAAATGCAACTGACTGTATGAAAGAAATAAAAAAAAAATACTTCCATTAGGTCTATTCAGTCAATTAAAGAACTAATAAATTAGAAAGTGAATAATTATTAGCCTGAAAAAGTACTCCTGAAATTAAATGGTTAAACTGAAGAATTGTCTTGGAAATAAATTTAGGGAATTAAAAGAAAATATATTATTGTTTTGGACAAATTATGTGTGTCCATTAAATTTTCATTACTAATTGTGAATCAATTCTTAGAAGGGAAATGTTGAGATCATCCTCAATTTATATCTCTTAGTACTTTGACACTCAGTGAGACAGCAATGATGGTTCACAAATGGCTTCTACTTTCTAGATTCTCTGCGAAAAAAATAATTCCTAGAAAATGTGCAAAATAAATACTCACATGTATTTTCAGCTCATGAATGCTGTTTTTGTTTGTTTTAAAAAGCTGAACATCTATTTAGGATTAATTGTTTTCTAATAACTCCGAAGACTCAATTTCAGCAGAACCTTGGCTGTTCAGGTTTGATAAAGTTTACCAATTCTATAGTAGATAGTTCACCAATTCTACTCTTGATTTATGTGACATTTGTGATTGTTTTCATTTGAGTGAACCTTCAAGTACAAAACTCTTATTTATTTTCAATTTCACTTCTTTTGTAAGAGTGATTGGGCAAGTTTACATTCCAGGGAAAGTCAGGCCAAGACCAAGACCCATTATTATATATTCATTATATATATATACACACATATTATATATTCATTATATGTGTATATTATATATTCATTATATGTGTATATAATGAATATATTTAGTAGTATGAATGTATATGCATAATGAATATATATGTATATATAATGAATATATATATAGTAGTTTTATATATTCATTTTTACATACATGTATATATAAAAATGAATATATATATGTATATATACAAATGTAATGAATATATAATAATGGGTCTTGGTCGTGGTCTTGGCAAAAGTTATATAGCTGACTGTGTCTAAAAATCTGGGTAATGCAATTGTAGGATTTAAGTGTATCAACACCCACTCCTCATATTTATTATTCCTTCTTGAACGATTTAAGAATACCATTATTCTTAGTAAAGCATCACAAGAATGGAGAAGCATGAATCCTATGTACTCAATTTTGATATGAGGACAATTAATGACAAGGTTATGGTGGGGGGAAGCAGAAAGAGGGATGGAGGGAGGGGGTGGGGCCTTAGTGCGTGTCACAATTTATGGGGGCAAGACATGATTGCAAGAGGGACTTTACCTAACAATTGCAATCAGTGTAACTGGCTTATTGTACCCTCAATGAATCCCCAACAATAAAAAAAAAAAAAGAATACCATTTAATAGATTTTCTTCTTTGAAATAGGATCCAGCATGCATATTTTGAAAAAATATTTTAAAATGTCTATCCAACCAACAAAGGTCAAAACAATCCATAAAATGTCAAATATTTACAGATCAGAATTCATGTGTTTATACAAGTTTGCAACAGGAAATTTTTTTGTTTGTTTTGATGGAAAATAAAAATAGCTCATATCTCTTGCCCACTTTAAATAGGATTATTTGCTCTTTTGTTGTTGATTTGTTTGAGTTCTTTGTAGACTATAGCTATCAGCCTTTGTCAGATTCACAGTATGCAAATATCTTCTCCCACTCTGAAGGTTGCCCATTTGCTTTAGTTGTTGTACCCTTAGCTGGGTGGAAGCTTTTTAACTTGATCATGTCTCATTCATTTATTTTTGGTGTTGCTGCAATTGCCAAGGAGGTCTTCTTCATAAAATCTTTTCCCAGGCCAATGTTGTTAAGAGATTTTTCCTCATTTTCTTCTAGAATTTTTATCTTTCCTGACTTCAATTTAAATCTTTTATCCACTGAGAGTCAATTTGTATAAGTGGTGAGAGGTGCAAGTCCAGTTTCAGTCTTCTGCAAGTGGCTAATCAGTCCTCCCAGCACCTTTTACTAAATAGAGATGCTTTTCCCCAGTGTCTGCTTTCGTTTGTTTTATTGAAGATCAGATGGCAATACGTTGCTGGATTCATCTCTAGGTTCTCTATTCTATTCTGTTAAACCTAATATTGTGCCATATTTATCTTGTTGTTTTTTTTACTCTGAATTATTTATTTATTCCTCATGTAGTATGGTGTTATTATTTATATAGTGAACTAAGGATACAGTCTTAGAGTTAGCTAAGGAAACAGTCTTAGACTCATAAATTATCTATCTGATTTCTGGCTGTGTCACTAACATTGGTGGAGTTATGATTTCATTTTATTTCTATCTTCTTATAGTTAATCTCATATAGATTTTGCTATTAAACCTCTCACAATAATATTGGGAAAGTGGTAGTGTCCTTGAGAATGCACCTAGCAGACTCCCAACTATAGAGAGCATAATCGATCAAGAGCCCCAGTTGCTATATTCTGAAACCCACTGAAAAATTGACACCAAGCTTCCCAGTCTGTGAATAAGTGCAGCAGGGATAAGAAGGCGAACTCATTCCCAGGAAACAAAGGACCTTTCTGGTAGATAACTTTAGCTGGTCTTTCTGGTAGATAACTTTACCTGGAACATACCCCAGTGCCTTTGCTGGACCTCTCTTGGACTGCGTAGTGGAACATCCACTCCTTCCTCTGTCCATGTTATGTCCTCCAGACATGCTTTGCAGTCTTACTAAAATGAATTCTCCCTAATAAAATGCTTGCACATAGAAAAGTAAGTTGCCAGTAATTTTAGTGAAATTTGTAACATTTAGTTTGGATATTCCCTCCAAAGTGAAATATAAGTGCAGCATTTTGTATCATCTACCACAGAAAAAGTAGTATAAGGTATAATATAGTATTTTGGACTCTGAAAGCAATATTTTTCATATCTAAGAATATTGTTCTGGCCCATAAACCTGCTGAAATGAAAAGCTATGAGCTTCAAGTGAGGCCCAAAGCAAGAAAATAGCTTGCAGCAGATCTGGTCACCATGCTATTGATTGGTTAGACCAGGTGATCTAGAATAGTGCACACATTGAACTGGAGTGTCAGTAGAGGCACAGGATGTGGTACAAATCTTACAACAATCTCCCGTGGGTAAATCACAATGCAGATTCCTTAAATTCTTGAGAAAGCCTATGCCACGGGCAGCTGAATATTATATGTCATATGGTTTTGGTGTGCAATGGACATTGGTAAGCTTGGAACATTTGATTATGGGTTACCATGTGAGCATGCATCTGGAGTTCCCAAAGAGTGGGTATTGAAGACTCATGAAGTCATTATGTCTGCTATGCATAGCAACAGTATAAATGGATAAAATTAGTACATCTTTAATTTAGCCTATGCATTACTGGAGCCACAGTTAAACTAGGTAGTGACATTTGCAAGTGGCCCTGAAAGACAGTGGAGATAGACGCTCTTCTCAATGGGCAGATCTGTTAGCAGTACATATGGTCACACACATTGTGTGCAAGGGAATGAGGATTAAGGTGATAACATAAACAGAATCCTTGGCAGAGGTAAATGGCTTAACTGTCTTCTTATATTTTAAAAGAAAGTCTGGAGTATCTGAATCAAGAAAGTCTGGTAGAAGTACAGAAATAGACATAAGAGAATCCTCACAAAACAGGAAAAATTTGGTATCACGCTTTAATACCTTATAAGAAACCATCACCGAGGATAGATATTAACCTTCCAAGCAAACAAAAAAAGAATCCACCAGTTTATATTAACCTGATATTCAAGTTTTTCAATCAGTTAGTTACTAACTGGCATAAAAGGCAAATGAAAGAATGTCCACAGTGACAGAGATGGAAGCTGTGTAAGGGTTCAATAGCATACACTTGAACTTATCAAGGTTGATCTAGCCACTGATGCTTCTGAATATCCAATGAGTAAGTAATAAAGATTGATCACTTCACTTTTAACATAGCATTATTCCTCCAACAGGCCAATTGGCCAACAGTCTACTTGGTAGCTAGTTGACAGGCTTCTTCTGCCCTGTCATTTCTACAGGGCTAAATAGATATTCTGTCAGTAGTTTTGTTTTTACCACCTGAATAGCCATGCCCAGTGCTCCTTTTTGAGGTCTTATGGGATGCTTGATTCAAAGCACAGAATGCCTCACAGGAGGGCAACTGACCAAGGAATCCAACTTACAGTCAGGGAGGTGTAGAAATGGCCTCAATGAGCAGGGTGCCCACTGACTGGATTATGCACCACATTTTATAGTTTGCTGGCCACACAGAATGCTAGAGTTTTCTCTTAAGGTGAAGCTGAAGAAACAGAAGAGGAACCACTAAAAAAAAAATTAGGGTACCATTCTTCAGGATGTAGCACATTTGTTCAATTGAAGACCTCTGTAAAATGCTGTGTTTTCACGAGGTACAACGTATGGGTGTGGAAAACAAGGGTTGGAAGCAAGAGTACCCAGTTGCCATCATCTCGATGATACACTGGAGGATCTTGTGATTTCCATCCTCACAATCCTTCAGACCTTGATTTCCCTAAGAGGATGCCCTCTTGGAAAGGGCAAGCAAATGTCTTGCTGAGCTATAAGTTACACCTATGTCAGGGTACTTTGGATGTCTTCGGTCCAGATACCAGCAGACAATAAGAGACTCACCAACATAGTCATTGATCCTGACTTCCAGGAGTAAGGAGGGCTGCATGTACACAATGGTGTCAAGGAGAACTGCATGTTAAACCCACTGATCCACCTGTGCATCTTCCGGTATTTCTATGCCCCCTTGTAATTGAAAGGGCTGTGTTCGGCAACCTCAAAATGAGAAGAGTATAATTATCAAGGTTTCAGACCCCACCCAGAATGAAAGTTTTAGACAAACAATGAGATAAGTCACAAAAGCCTTCCAATATTATAGCTTAGGATGAAGGAACCTACATTGGACCTGGGACAGGGAAATAAATGTTAAGTAGCAGCTGTGGCCCAAATGTCAACTGCAGTGACAGGAGCAGTATTTCATTTCACAAACTTCTTTTCTATGACTTTCTTCCTAGGCAAGAAAGGTTCCATAAACCAAGGGAGAGCTGTTGCCTGAATACTGAGACATAGATTTAGCAGTGCAAAGACCCCAGTAGCAATGACCTCATGTCTTACAGACCTTCAGTTATAGGAATCACGGCAGAGGGCTACAGATACTGTGCTCTAGAATACTTAATCATCTTTTAAAAGAATTTTGTTAAAAGCATGTAACACAAAATCCAGCTTCATGATAAAATTTTAAGTGACAAGTACAGTAGTGTTAATTTTATGGTTATTGCAGCAATATTCATCATAGCTAGGAGATGGAAATGAGATAAATGTCAGTTAATGAATGAATGAATGGATAAAGAAAATATAGCATAGATTTACAATAGAACATTATATATTATGGTTCTGCCTTTCAAATTACGGAAATCTTGCCATTTTGGAAAACATGGATGACAGTTCTGGAAGATACATAATATGTTAAGTGAAATATGCCAATTCTAGAAACGCAAATACTGTATTATTCCACTTGCATGAGTTATCTAGAGTAGTCAAACTCACAGAAGCAGAGAATACATACCATGTTGGCTGCCAGGGATTGAGGGTAGGGAGAAATATGGAATTGTTTTATGAGTGGAACGTTTCAGATAGACAAGATGAATAAGTTGTAGAGATCTGGTGTACAAATAATGCCTATGATTAAACAACATAGTATCATGCACTTAAAAGTTCTTTAAGAGCATAAATCTCACGTTGTAAGTTTTTAACACCTGCATACACACACAAAGATATACATGAAAACTTTCAGTGGTGATAGATATGTTTATAACCTTGATTGTGGTAATACTATCACAGGTATACAGATATACTGAAACTCATTAAATTCTATAAATTAAACATATATAAGGATTTATACATATATGTGTATGTATCAAATTACACCACAAAGAAGTTGTTGAAAAGAAAGACTAGGTGATAAAGATTTAATTATAATAATAAAAACAATGTTGTATTTCATAGTGTTGATTAAAATTATTATAAATGAGTTAAGCAAGGTTGCTAAAAACTGGAAAGTATGATTTAATTTTTAAAATATGGCAGAATAATGTGAACTGTATTTACCACACTATAATAATGAGCTAAAACATTGTTAGATAATCTATATAAAATTTAAAATTATGAAAGCTGTGATTTAATATGAGTAAAATTCCTTAGTAAGCAATTAGAGGAATTGAAATAATAAGTATCTGAACATGAAGGGCTAATTTAACTCATTAGTAATTATTAAAGAAATAATTAAAAGGTCAAGAGACAATTTGTTGGCAAACAATTCATTTATATGCTTTCATTCCTGGCTAACATGTAGTGACAAAGACATTCAGGCAATATTTATCAGATTATATTTTGTTATTAAGACTATCAGGTATTTATTAAAAACTAACATTCTTATCCTTGAACTCATCTATTTTTCTTGAAAATCCTTAGTTATTAATTAAAATATTTATCTAGATTTATATACACAGGTGTGTAAGAATATAATCCTATGCATAATCAAAATATTAATATCAAAACCCTCAAAAATATGTATTTGTTTTCAAAGAATTATCAAGTATATGCTGCCTATTGAACTTCAAGGTATGTGAAGGCTTCATCTGGCTTGTTTACCACACAACTATAGACCCCAATACAGTGCCTGAAACATTATAAGCAATGTATAAATAATTATGGGGTAAAGTTATAAATTGTTCATAAGATACTATAAAATAAATTATAGAATATCATATAAACTATGACTATGTTTAACCACATGAATATATGTGACATTTTGTAGTAGTAACAGAAAATCATTACTCCAAAGTTAACAATGTTTACTATCTAATACACAGATTATTTCTGATAATTTCCTTTTTATTAGAGTTTTTATTTTCCAACATTGTGTTATCTTAAATAGGAAAATATATTGTTGGAAAGAAATACATAATTTATGCAATTAGATGGCTAGGTAGATAGAGAGACTGAGAGAGGATTTTTTTTTGTTTGTTTGTTTAAGCAGGATTTTTTTTAATAGGTGAGAACTCATAAGAAAGTCAGAGGTTACCCGTAAACTGTAGAAAACTGTCAAGGGATGGCATATTTTCTGAGTGTTTCTGCAAGAGAAGCATAGCAATTTTAATGTGCAAAAATTCATTTTAATAGCCAATTGAGATGGTTATTAAGATATCACATTTCACATTATCATCACTTCCATAATGAAGGGTGCTAATGACAGCTTCTCCAAAGAAGGCGGTCTCTCCTCTGCTTAACAGAACATTTTGTTTTTATCAGTAGCCCTTTGATAACCTAAGTGTAATCAAAAGAACCATTAAATTCATCTCTTAAAGGCAAGTATACGTTCTGCCTTCTACTCCATTCAATATGTGCCCCTAACCAATACTGTATGAAAACCAAAGACATTTAAAACTAGCAGCTGAATGAATGTATGAAAAGACAATGCAAATCCCCGTGACATTTATTTATTTTATGTTTATGTGACAAATAGTTATATTGATCGGGGCGGCACCTGTGGCTCAACGGAGTAGGGAACCGGCCCCATATGCTGGAGGTGGCAGGTTCAAACCCAGCCCCGGCCAAAAACTGCAAAAAAAAAAAAAAAAGTTATATTGATCTTCAAAATAAGTTATAAATATTAAGGAAACGATTTATAGAATTGTCAGTCAAGAAGTGGCATTTTCATTTCATACATGGAAAAGACAGACTTGAGGGCACAGAATGGACTATTTAAAGCCATGATGAAAATAAATTAGAGCTTTAGGAATGTCATTAAAGTAGGCCACCTCCTAAAGAGGAGCTAGGAATTCTGGTAAGGTGGTCAGGAAAGGTAAATACGAAATGAAAAATAGTACAAAATGGAAAAGAGTCTTTTTAAAGGAGAATTTGAAAGTTACAAGCAATCAGATTCTAAGAAAATGGGCACACATTTGTTTTGCTTACAATATTCAGTTGTTAAAATAATTGAGTCTCATAGATAAAGAAGCAAAAAAATAAACCTGGTTTTACTGATTGTATTTTATATGTTCTAATAAATTATTCTAACTACTAATACTGATATAAAAATTAAAAATAAAGGCTGCATTTTATACCAGTAGTTTGAAATGGAGACTTTGAAATATACTTTAAGAACAATAATAAATATGTTTTAAGAATTATAACCTTCCAAACATTGTATTTACTTTTTATATCATTAAAAATGCTAATACAAAATTTTATTTTATTCTTATACAATACCACTACAATTTTGAATTGATGAGTTAGTTATGTTATATATTAAAGCGTGACATCATATTAAGCTTTGATATAAAACAAATATTGAGGGTTTAGAATCAGGAGACAGAAAACCTGCATGTGAAACCTACCTCTGCCCTTATAGTATAGGATGTTGAGCAGAATGTGTAATTTTTTAACTTCTTTGTTATACAGTGTAAATTACAATAATGTCAGATGAAATGGTTGTTGTAAGGTTAAAACTAGTACTATCTGTAAAACTACAGAGTACTTGACACATGATGACAAATTCTTAACTAAATATTAACTATTATTATTTTAGTTATTACTATTATAATTGTTCACCAACACAGCTTTCAAAAATTTTGTAAAATGTGATTAAATCTCAAAAAGTTCTTAAATTGTTAATCTTTGATAATTATGAGTATTTTACTATTTTGTGCATGTAAATACTTTGAGAAAAAATATTTGAAAAATTGCAATGCATTACAGAAAACATGTATAAGCTTCATTTTTTTATTTAGGTTATATTTTTTATTGTTATTGCTTTCAAAATGTAAGCATTGATGTTTCTTTCTGTACCACTAGAGGCCATAGTACACTTTCTGAAACAAATAAGTGCATATGCAAATGAAAAACTTAATTTGAAAGGCACTTATATATAGTCTAGAAGAATTCACATGTTATATAACGCAGTAGACACCATATTGAGTCTGAGTGGGTGGCTCTTCTTTCTGGATTATTCAACACACTAGACAAGATTAGGAGCTATAACTGAAAGCAAATTGAATTTCTAGTTGATCTTCTTGTTACAGCAAATACAAAGAGATAAATAAACAGAAATAGCCAGAAGATGAGGGTATTTAAGATTTCACCAAAGTTTTTGTCATGTAAATGATTTTTATTTTTCTTTGTAACATATTGAAGGATAAGATGCTAATCAAGTAAACGAAACACATTAGAATTTGTGAAATGTATTAGACATCTATAATGTGCAGTGATGATGATCACACACAATAGTATTTATTTTTTAAGGAACAAAAGTGTGAGATTTTTAAAGAAATACATGATAATTTCATGCATATGTGAGAAAAAAACAGCGTGAAAATACTGAAATAATTTCAAAAGTTAGCATGTGGTTTCATCACAAAACTTCCATCTTATTTTTATTTTAGTGAACTTAGCTTTATATGGTTTGCGTAGTAGTCCTCCAAGCTGTTCTTCTGCAGTTAAAGCTCAAAATCAAAGTTTTTTGCTATTATGTCTTTGTCATTCATTGACCTTCTAAAGCTAATCTAAAAGGTTTATATAAATAAATTATTGTCATGATTTACATTATTTATTTGATGATATAAAAATTACTAACATTTGGGCGGCGCCTGTGGCTCAAGGAGTAGGGCGCTGGTCCCATATGCCAGAGGTGGCGGGTTCAAACGTAGCCCTGGCCAAAAACAAAAACAAAAACAAAAACAAAAACAAAAACAAAAAAAATTACTAACATTTATTTTGATGTTGAATTTTTCCATTAATGCTAATAAAAAAAGTTGTATAGGCATAAAACTATAAAATAACACTAACGATACTTAAGACTACCTTATGTACATAATTAATCATTGTCAAAGTATAAAATATCATTGAAAATCATATTATTATTTTATAAATTAATGAGCAGTGGTTAGCATAATGACCATAATTGACACAAAAAAATTGGATTATATCAGCATAAAATTTTACATCTTATTTTATATAAAATCAGTGATGTGAAATATCATTGCACCCATTTCAATAATTATAAGAGATAGTAGAAGCTTTTCAGAGCCCAAAAGAACTACTCTTTAGTTTAAGAAACAGAATCAAGTCATTGAAAGGTACAGTCTAAATCACATATTCTTGGTGTAAATCACTATTCAAAAAGTCATATCTATGCTAATGCGAAGATGTCTCATAGATCATTTCACAACCGAGAATAACAATAGTAATGTATATTATTTTATTAACTAGTAGATAAAACTTCCAAATGTAATCATGCATGTTTATAATGTTGGTCAGATTATTTCATTCAAACTAAACAAAAATAATTTCTTTTGAATTCTTTGAATTTGGCAGTACACTTAAATCCTAGAATTTAGATCATAAATTTTATTGAAATGTTTTGTAAAAATACAACATAAAGAACATAGATAGAGAAATTGAGCTCTAGTTGTTTTGTAGAAATCAAGAAAATATTCTTTTACTGATCCTTTATAGATTAGCCTTTTACATCCATGATAGCGCTGAACAATAAAGTGAAATCCAGGGCTATCAAGTCAAATCTGTGGTAGAATGTAAATGGCTTAAATAAACATCAGTTTCTCACTGTAATGCAATAGTCTTTGTTATTCAAATCTATATTTTATCTGAGCATAGTAAATATAATCAGGTCAATATACATGAAATACTTTAGTTTAAATGTACTTTGATTTGAAGTATGGCTCAAATACAATATAATAATCTTAGTACTAGGCTTACCAGTTATAATAATAACATGGCAACTACATATATACTACCAGAAAATAGCTTCCAATAGGCAACATATTTGGAAAAGTGTTACAAAATGATATTAAAATTATAATTTAACAAAGCTATAGTTTAAGCTCAATAAAAAGACCCTTGCATATAATAAAAAGTATACTTTACACCAGTAAAAACTAGCTGTTGACACAAGATACGGACAGGTAGATCATCATCTTAAACTTAAGGAAAAACTGACTAAGAGGAAGGAGGAGAAGGACAGGGAAAAGGAGAAAGGAAAAGAAAAGATAAGAAAGGGAAGGGAAGGGAAAGGAAATAATAACACTAATAATAATATAAATAATAACACTACTTATTGAATAAATATATTTATAATCTAGTAATTAAGATATATGTGTATATATATACATCTACATGTATATGAGCAATATATATTTAAAATGTTTTAACATGACAGATGAATACTTTTCATAAACCAACACATTTGTAAAGGTATAATATTGGCATATTTTAAATTTTAATCACCACAATTGCTCTATTTTTTTATTCTGAAATGAATTGGAGAGAACCAAATGGAAAGGGAAGAAGAGAGTGCAAGAGAGAAAAGAAAGAAAGTAAAGGTCATACAATATGTATGATCTGTTTATCTGCTTTCCCATATTTTTTTCATTGTCCTATATCTCTTAATTTTTGTTCTGGCTACTAAACAAAGTGAAAATATAATTCAAGGGAGCTAAATGAGATGATATGATGTATTGGTGTTTATGTAATTACTTCACACTGAATTCAATTTCTGTTGCAAAAATATTTGTCCTTCTGTCATAATTTTAAAAGTTATGAAACAAAATGAATTTTATAGTTAATGAAAATCTAAGAATTATCCTTTACTTATAATTAAAAACTAAGATAGTATCATATTGTATGTAAGTTATGTTTATCATATTAATGACCTTCAATTTAGAATTGAAGTTCCTAATTCAAAGTAGTTTTTTTATAGGACCACATATACGGATTTTTTTTATTCCATCTTTCATGACACATATCTACCTTGATTTTTTAATTATAATGACTTTGTAAAGAGAAACAGACTGTGAAGATTTAAAAATAACTAATAAATATTTTGTATATTTTAATATTAAGGGAAATTTAATCTTCAAAACTTGGGTATTCCATTCTACATGTCAGCATTGTCTTCTCCCTTTACTTTTTAAATTGTAAGTTTAACTACTTTAACTTATTTAAATACTTTAACTGTGACTATTTTTTAATTTTCCTGCTAACTCATCTGAATAAGCAATCTACTGGGAAAAATAATAACTAAAACTTTCAACAACAGAATCAAATCAGATTAAACAAGTGACAAATGATACAACAGAGATTGATGATTGACAAGAATAAAATAAACGTATCTATATTTAAAGACTTCAATAGAAAAGCCATATTTATCAACCAAAAATATTTAATTTAAAAAAAAGAGAGAGAAAGAAGAAAGTTGATGCATGAATGTTATCTATATGAGTTACCAATTAACCGAGGGTGGGCACAGTGGTCCATACCTATAATCCTAGCACTCTGGGAGGCCCAGAAGGTGAATTGCTTGAGCTGAGGTGTTAGAAATCAGCCAGAGCAAAAGTAAGAGCCGATCTTAAAAATAGCCGAGCGTTGTGGCAGGCGCCTGTAATCCCAGCTGCTCGGGAGGCTGAGGCAGGAGAATCTCTGAAGCCCAAGAGCTAGAGGTTGCTGTGAGTCCTGTGACATAATGGCACTCTACTGAAGGCGGTAAAGTGAGACTCTGTCTCCACAAAGAAAGAGGGATGAAGGGAGGGGGGTGGGGCCTTGGTGTGTGTCACACTTTATGGGGGCAAGACATGATTGCAAGAGGGACTTTGCCTAACAATTGCAATCAATGTAACCTGGCTTATTGTACCCTCAATGAATCCCCAACAATAATAATAAAAAAAAAAAGACCTTAAAAAAAAGAAAAGTAGAAAAATTAGCCAAGTGTTGTGGTAGGTTCCTGTAGTCACAGTTACTTAGGAGGCTGAGGCCAGAGGGACGATTGAGCCCAGAAGTTTGAGGTTGTTGCAATGAGGCTGTGGCACTGTACCCAGTGCAACAGAGTGACTGTCTCAAAAAAAAAAAAAAAAAAAAAAGAAAAAAGAAAATTACCAATTAACCATGCATAGAAGCTAACTCAATCAAGCCAGCAAATATTCATTTCATGCTACATTTAAACCACTGATATTTTCAATAATATTGGTTCATAAAATCATTTTGCTTTCAGTTATTATAAACAATATGGATGATATCTGCTTTCCCTTTTCTTGTTGCTTCATTTTAGAATAAGTAGATATAAGCAAACATTTTGGTGTACTGATTATTTAGAGAAATAATTTTGGCTGCTGATCAAGGTGATCAAGGTACATATAGAACTCTCATATTTATTCTGCAAGTTAGGTTAAGATTAACTGTTAATTTCTGTATATTTCTGCCCTTCCCAAACCAACCGTGTTAGCTCTTCAGAGACCTGGAGGAATTATTTATTTGTAACCCAAACTTTGGTAAAACTCCAGGTGTTCTCCTCAATGTTAGGATATAAATCTGATTTCATCAGGTGGTCCAATTAAAATATGCACTGATTTCCCCCACCAGCTTTAGGTATTCCTTTAACTTTGTGGGAACATTTCTAAATATTGCTCTAATTTGGTCAATCAAAACAAAGCTTAGAGAATAGATAATATTTTCATGATACTTTAGTATTTTTTTAATCCAGTCATGTATAATCCCAGATGGAAAAAGGAAGGACCTTGTCATCATCTGCTGCCAGAGCCTTGTCATTCTTTACCTTGGGGGTGGAGTGGTCTATGCTCTTTTGTGGATTTATCGACATGACAGCAAACTAATACTTGGAAAATTAATTAACATGAACATATGGAAGTGGGTGTCAGTTTCAAAACATACAAACTGGTTCAATTTTACAAAGTTCTCCATCTTAATATTTTGTCTAGTGCAGATAGTCTAGAATTATTTGGAAACTTGAAGGAAAGTATGCCTTAGTGATTCTGACTTGCCAATTATGATAAAGGGTAAGTGGAATTATTTTCTATTTTAGAAACTCAAATGATGAGACATTATAAAGTCCATCTTGAATTACTCAGATTTACTTTTATAGATCAATGCCCAAGTTATACCCAAATATATATTATTTCATGACATAGTATAAATTTTGCATTTGTTTCTTTTTTTATTTCAGATTAATGTGAGTGTACAAATGATTAGGTTATGTTGTTTGCATTTCTTAGGTAAAGTTCAAGTTGTAGTTGAGCCCTTCACACATTATGCACCTTAGCTGAGAGCTTACCAATCACCTTCCCTTCTCTGCTTTCCCATCCCCCCATTTGTTTCTTTTTAATTAGAAACATAGAAAAGGTAATGTGATGCATTATCTATCCCATGAAAACTATGACATGATATAAGGAAAGTTGTTCCCTGACCTTAAGCATAGACTTTCTTTCTGCTTGAGAGACCTAAAGAGTCAAGAGAATGGCATGTGAGTTGTGTACATTCAGGAGGGCAGAAAACTGACCCCAAAGAGTGAATGTATATGTTAGGTGTGGTAATACCAGGCCTAATGGTTATGGCAAAAATTCACTGGATTCCAAAAGTCGTGATGCTGGAGGCAAAGGTTGTGTGCAAGTTCTGTGGTTTTGCAAAAACAAAGGTAGAGATATTCTATCTCATTTTCTCCATGTCCTCCTTATCAATCCTAATATCTGATAACAGCTTTTATCTCCTTCTTCCTGTTTTACGATAATAAATATGGCCCTGAGGGTTCCTTGGAAGGACTTGTCCCTGATCTTCTCAGTCCCCTGGCACAGACTCTGTGTCAAGCCTCTTCATTTCTCACGCCAAAATCCTTTCACGACCTCTCTGTTGCATATGTGGTCTGGTCTGATGTTGACAGAAATGTTGGTCTGTGGTGCACCATTATAACAGATTTGATTATATTTTTCATTTTGGCTGGGTATTTATCTCCAAAACTGGCATATTTAGAAGAAGAAGTAGCATTAATTACAGTTATTAAACCATTGCAAAATATCATTCATTTGGACACTAATTCCACTTGTTATACAATTGAACATGAAATCACCTCCCAACTTTCGTTTGAACTTATTTGTGGGTACTTACCAACATTCTATCTCTGCATGAGTCTAAGCTACATCTATAGGGATCCACTAAGGTATCATGGCAAGGACTGTGTTAACACGATACTATTTTTAGAGAGATTTTATTGTCTTTACAGCTAAAAACATAATATTTAACATAACAGAATAATAACATACTCATTTTTAAAATTTTTTCATTACCTTACTTCATGTTTTAGTAGATTATCTCTTATATTTCATCAGTCCACCGTACTCATTATTTTACCTCAATTATCTTTGTACAGTGGTTCATATATATTATTTTAATGTGATTTCGTTTAAAGAAGAATCTTTTAAGTAGTTGTTCTATGACATAAAGAACATATTGTAAGTTTACCATTCAAAACATGTATTTTTTCTTCAATACATTTTAAAAATCTTTATTTTCTCATGCATTAAAAAGCAGGAAACATATTTAAAATCATCATTTGATATCTTATATTTTATAACTATCAGAATCTATTTCTATAATTTTTACCTACTATTCTCATTCAGTTCTAGGAACCCATCTAAGATATGGCATTGCATTTAGTAATCAAGTCTCTATTACTTGTAATGACAAGTAAAGATGATGGCAGGAAAGGTTATTATTTTATCTCTGTTAAGTTTATCTTATACTAGCTCTTTACATATCACTGATTTATAAAATGTATTGATACCTGATACAGAAACTCTATCATTTTATGTTATATACTTTTTATTTTCAAAGCCTATCTCAAAAAATCAATGTTAAAAAATTAATGATATTGACAGCACAACATATCAAATGCCATGTAATATGACCAAAATGTACTTAAAGAAAATCTTTTGGTACATAAATATAATTTAGTAAAATAGAAAAAAAACTAAAAAAGAGAGAACTCTTCAAATTCATGACCAGCTACAGGTAAAGCCTTTGTTTTAAATGTCATGACCTAACGATAAATTGCATTACTTACATTGAAGTCATATTAATGACTATATTTTTCTCAAAAAAATGACATCATAATATAATATTGGGGAATGTATAAGTACCAGAAGAAATAAATTACAATTAAAAAGACTACTATGTACCTGCATATTAGTCTGAAATTAAAATGATGACTACTGCAATACTGATGAAATATAAAACTGCCATCCCGTCTACACTGAAATTATTTTAGTATCTTTAAAGAATGATGTCTAACTTTAAAATGTTTTAATGAAGAATATATTTTTGAGGTTAGACTATCATAATTTTATTCATTTTTTCTTTTTCGGTGTTCCCTTCTGGTTAAATCCTCCTTTAAAATTCATGATGGCAAAAATCAAGATCAATTTGAAAGAAACTGAATGTCATTTTTGTTAAAATAATAATCTAAAAATAATAATCTACTTGAGATTAACAATTTTTTCAATGCTCAAAATATTGTTAGATATATCATTTAAAGAATTCAAATACAATTTTAAGATGCTAAACTTATGAAAGATGAAAAATTAACTTTGTAATGACTGTGTGTCATGAAACAGTGCTGACAGGTGTTTTTCAGCTGAGTGAAGCAGTTTGTGAAATGAACACTACGCACAGCAGAATATCAGTTGATAAATTTTGGTATCGCAAAATCATCCTTATAAGAATGCATTTAGAGGGCAGCGCCTGTGGCTCAGTGAGTAGGGCGCTGGCCCCATACGCCGAGGGTGGCGGGTTCAAACCCAGCCCCAGCCAAACTGCAACAAAAAATAGCCGGGCGTTGTGGCGGGCGCCTGTAGTCCCAGCTGCTTGGGAGGCTGAGGCAAGAGAATCCCGTGAGCCCAAGAGTTAGAGGTTGCTGTGAGCCGTGTGACGCCACCGCACTCTACCCGAGGGCGGTACAGTGAGACTCTGTCTCTACAAAAAAAAAAAAAAAAAAAAAGAATGCATTTAGAAAATATTCAAATGTTTTGGGCAAAATTTGTACAATTTATTTATTATTTGGATGTTCCACTGAAGTATCTACATTAATTACAACAAGATTTTAGAATAATACATTGTTTGAATGATAACAACAAAATAGTTTTCTTTTTGAGATTTATTTTATTTTTGGGTGAATTGTGACACTAAAAGTATATCTAAACCCATTTTTTGTGGTGATTAATGGATTTCTATTTTTTTATATAGCAGATAATACAAATAATCATATTTCAAATGGACTTTGCGTTATTATTGTTTCTTTAAACATGGAATAAATTTGAATCAGGAAGGCTGTAAGTTTAAAAATGTATAATTTAATTTGTTATTTTTAATATTTTTTATTTTTTACTAAATACCTTTTCTATATTACTATTCAATACTATTTATTTTTTAAACATTAAAATAAAAGAGCAATTTTCTAATTCATAATCCTGATTTCAAACCTTACAACCTTGTCTAATAATATAAGACCTAAAATTAATTATATATTTCAAATTCAGTAATGGAAAGCCCTTTAAATTGGGCTGTTGAAGCAAAATGAAGTTATTTAACATTAGTTTGAAGAATCTGAATTCATTTTTTTTGTTAATTTTACTTAAAATTTTGATAAAATTGTAAAGAAAATTCTTATTATCTACTTTCCTCTTATCGTCAGTTGGACTTTTTATTTTAGTAGTGTTTCTTAACATAGATAATATCTTTTAAACAACCTTCAGTGAAAGTTTTTTCTATGAGCTCTGTAAGCACTTCATGTGAGCCTGAAAAAAATATTGTAAGGTATTACAAAGATTAGGATTAGATACTAATATATAGTTATCATAAGAATATCACAACTAATGTTATCATTATATCCTTAGGTCATTTCTGGAACAGAGTAACATTCTTGTCTAGTTCAAAAAGACTTGCCAAATTCTGAATCAAACTACTTCATCAGGCCTTTCAGTTATTCGCTGGAATTTACAGACTTAAACTTTTTTATTGGTGTAATAATGACTAAAGATGTATAGCTCAAAATTGAGAAGACATATGTCTTAGAGTACAGATGTAATGTGATATTTTTCACTAGCAATAATGTCTCATTTTTTATGTAAAATGTAAACACATCATGTTATTCTCAAGTCTATAACTGCAAATGAAAAGACAAGCATTCAGGGAGAAGTTGTATGTGTTAATAAACAGGGTGACATTTTAAATTTCATGTTTATAATCACACATATGTTTTCAGTATGTGTCCTTCCTTTGTTTTACAAAACGAAATTCATCTCGACACTAAAGAAGGATGCTTTTCACTAGGCAGGAATTACCTTTATAAATATTGGGTTGTGATAGCCCTGTTACAGAATGAACAGAATGAGTTGTAGAATTAACTAATTTAAAAACATTCCTCTCCTTTCTAAATTCCTTCCATTTTTTAAATAAGGCCTAATATTTGCAAAGTAGCAAAGAAATGTTTTCCAAATAGAAAGATGTGAAAGTCTGTTATTGAAACAGTAATTCATCTTCCTGGAGGGGCTCTTTCATTAGTTAAAGTGGTTCCGGATGGGTCCCTTCAGAGCTGACATCAGTTTGGTACCAGAAAGACTCCTACAAAGTTAGGGAACATAGGTTAAGGAATAGGATTTATTAAGATAGGAGAAAACCCCAAGAGTAGAATCAGCAACACAAAAGAATCACATAATTCCTCCCTTTCCACATCATCTGATGGAGTGGTGTGCCAGGGCGGGAGGTTCGGCTGCAGTGGGGCGTGGTATCATTCCAGTGGGGGGACCATTCATTGCTCTGTGTGTCGCCCTTCGGAGAATATGAGAAAATGGCCTGCAGGGCTGCTTGGTATTTAGTCTGGAGTGCCTGCTGTTCACAGGTGTTTCCTGGAACTCTGGCTCCCATGCGCCTGAGGAACTAGGTACTGTGGTGCCTATAGATTGTCATGATCCCACCCACGTAGCGCCCCTTGGTGGTGATGATAGGGAGGCACAGCCGGGAGAATGTAGTGTTGTACAGACCACCCAGGTCATTCTTGCGGTTCTGCTTCTGGAATAATTTAACGTTTTTCCTTATTTGGCCAATGAATGCAAGGTGCAGACAGCAAACTGAAACTCACAGAACATTTTTCTATGACTGCTTACATTTTAGTTAAAAGATTATGATTCCTGAATAGCATCACTCTAGTTGTATTCACACCACAACTCAGTGGGAAAATCAATTAGAAATTCTATTATTTTTAATACACCTGATCTGCCTGTTGAGCCATTCACTGCCGTGACTTGTGGAGGAAAAACAAGAACAAATCCAGTCCTAATCTGGGCATAAAAATTATTTTGATGTGGGTTTAAATAAGTATATTTGAGATATATTCCACTTTTCCAGGTTTTTCAACTCTCTAGAATGCCATTTGGACATATGGGAAACTGACTTACTTGAGGTCTTGATTTTGGAGAGAAGAGGAAAATTTGACTTCATGCAGGTTCCTGGGCACCCACTGCTGCCTGGTAAACTCCAACATGTGATTGCTGTAGTAATGCACCCAGGTGTTAGGCCACTATTTTCAGTGAATCTTTTGCTAAAGAAATCATAGTTTCCTATTTTAACCAGAATTTAATCTCTTCAGGGTGCCACTGGTACTTCAGATCTTAAGTGTATATCTTCTGTCTTTTGCATTTAGCTTTGGCTCACACTCTGTTTCCCTGATTCCCCAAATGATAGGCCCAGAGGCTATCCAGAAACTGGGGCAGATGAAGCAAACTGGACCTTCTCTCTGCCTGGTTACATTAACTGAACGACAGCTGCCTGGAACCAGCCTTGCACAGACATCCCCTCCCAGAGACCAAGTTAGCAGAGAGCCAGGAACTTCTTAGACTTTTGAACTACCCATAATGCCATTCATTATGTTTATGGCATCATATGCTCAGAGCAGAAAGTCTATTGTCGCATAATCTTTTCATTCATAGCAGATACCACAATCTCCTCTTCTCTTTTGTTGAGAAACACCTAAGCATCATGTCATTTTCTTTTCCTAATTCTCCACTTTTATACCTTTCATATTCCCATAAGAGACTGGAACATTCTTTTTTCAAAGACTTTTCATAAAACACTACATTTCATGTGTACCTTAAACAACAACAACAAAGAAGATTTTAAAAAGATAGAAACTAAACATCAAAGATGACTTATTTTTTTCCTTTGACAAATTAACTCAAATCAAACACATTTTATATATTAGCCCAGGAAAGTAACTCAAAGAAATCCAGCCTAGTATGATCATGTTGTTTGGAGGAAATAAAGACATACACAGGTAGACTTGTTCAGAGAAGTCAGAGAAGTTCTAGGATGACTATGTAGATCTTTATCATCAGTAGAGCCACAGTAAAACCAGGATGATAAACTTTTGGAAAACATTTATATTTGAATGTTTAGGTAACTACATGTACCAGAGGTAAGCACTCTTAAGAATGCTGCCTAATGTTTTGTGCATGGAATTCTGAAGTCCATAGTTCGTAAATAGCAACAAAAAATTCTATGCCACACTAAGTGACCAAGACAACGGAAAATGGAAAGTTCATGGACATGAAAAAGAAATCATTTTCCCTTGTTGCAAAATCAAAACTCTAGAGCCTTTTCTAATATTATAATGTTAGGCTGTTAGCTAGATAGCAGCAGGGCAGATGATGAAATGGGGTCAGGCTATTTTGGCCTGGTTAGGGTCAGGCCGACCTGGGCTATTGGGAATGAGGCTGATTTAGACCTTGCTGGTGGGTTGTTTTTAAGACCTTGCAGGTGGGCTTTTCTGAGAACAAAGTCAACTAAGACCCTGGGAGACTTACAAGAAGTAGATGATATTCTTCAAAGTTGTGTATAAACCCCAGAGTCAGGGCTTTCCAAGGTGCCTGCAGTCATAAGGGCAGAGCTTGGCCTGCTATCCAGATCATTAAAATAAACTTTCCCTTCCTTGATAGAATTTGACTTGTTCTTTCTCTCTTTACTTACATCAGTGACAACCTCCAGCTACTCTGCTGCTCTAATACTGATATAATAAATAGCAGAAAAATAGATTTTGGGCTGTACAATGGCAGATGCATTAGTGCCAAATAATAAAATTCCAAAAGATTATGCGATTAATCAACAATATATGTTTTCTTAGACTGGCTTTAAAATATCATGATATGTTTCAATGCCAATATTTGATAACTGGCTTATCAAATGTTTTTTTTTAATATTTATAAAATAAAAAGTAAGACACATAAATATAATATTAAGAATAAAATACACAGTCTACATTTTCACTACTTTGGAAGACTTATGTTTCATTGTTCAACACATTTATAATTCCTTTATTACTACTAAGATCCATTTAAATCCATAATTGTCTCATTTGAGCTCAGCATGGTAACTATTTAAAAGCTTTCTTAAAAGGTGTCCATACTGCTCTAGTGCATAATAAGCTGTTTACAATCTCGTGATAACATGATGAGACCCTCACTGGAGCCGAGAATGATTGCATTTTAGCACAGTACGAATGCTATATTGAAGCTTTGTATTTCAAGCTTTAGAATAAAGAAACAATAAATTAAAACAGCAACAGAAACTCAATATATCATTTCACATTTTAAACCACAGGTGTTCTGTATTCCTTAACTACAATGTGCTAAATGAAAGTTTATTTTGCATAAAGAATGATGTAATTAGACTGTGTATTTCATTAAGAAATTATAGTCATTTATGACGGTATAAAACCAAATCACTTATTTGATTTTACCTTATTTACTGATTATTTAGTTAAATATATTTGAAATGTTAATTGAAATTTCAAAGTATTTTATATTAACTTTTCTCATGGAATTTCAAAGGAAATACATCATTAAAACAAGTACATGTTGGGCGGCGCCTGTGGCTCAGTGAGTAGGGCGCTGGCCCCATACGCCGAGGGTGGCGGGTTCAAACCCAGCCCCGGCCAAACTGCAACCAAAAAATAGCCGGGCATTGTGGCGGGCGCCTGTAGTCCCAGCTGCTCGGGAGGCTGAGGCAAGAGAATTGCGTAAGCCCAAGAGTTAGAGGTTGCTGTGAGCTGTGATACCACAGCACTCTACCCAAGGGCGGTACAGTGAGACTCTGTCTCTACAAAAACAAAAAAAAAAAACAAACAAAAAAAACAAGTACATGTATTGAGTTCTGTGATAATAAATAAAATAAAGGAAGCATTTTGTGGTAACAAAAATCACTAGCACTACATATTGATGTCATGTCACCAATCTATATTTTAAGTCATTCTAAATTTATACTAGAATATGATTTTCCAATCCAATAAATCTCTTAAAATATATTCCACTTTTATCAGAGATCAAAAACTTTGTTTCCTGCACAATTACTATTCAGAGGATGAAAAAGATGGGCAATTTGAGTATGAAATGAGAGTATTTCATTTCTGTTTGGTTGATACTCATCTCTAATTTTGTAAATGACCTATGTGTCTTGCATAAGTACTTTTTCAGAATAGCAATATCTAAAGGACCTGAATGCCATTATTTTTAATTTAAGACCACGTAAAGAAGTCATATAAAAGAAAATCCAAAGTTCATGACTTCATATAATCCCTATAGATCATTAAAATTACATGTAAATGGAACATTTATTTAGGCAACTTTCACTTTATCTGGACCTTATTCATGACATGACTCAGTGTATGACTAAGAAGACAAAAGTCTTCTGTGAATACTCATTCCCTCTAAAGGACTGTTTTTGGAAAACATGATTTGTAGGTCTTACACAAGCATATAATATGTAAAAGCACTTTCTAACTATAAATTTTATAGTTGCAATAATGTTTCAGTTTATCAAAATTATCTGACCTTTTAAAAAATAAATCACTCAACACATTTGCTAAGTTTGGCAACAGCTATGCATTGCATAACACATATTTTTTCTCCTTTGTCTATATTTACATTTTCATTACTCAAAATTTACCCCAACTCTTTTTCACCCTCTGTTTTCCAGATTTCTGTACATATACCCCAATGATTTATATAAAACACATAAAAGTGCTGTAATATTCCTCTAATATGAGGAATTTATTAGTCATGATTCTAAACTGTAAATTATAAAATAATATTTTATGAACCATATACGAATTGCATGGGGATATATTTTAAAATCAATTGGAATTTCTTAAGGCTCAAGATGTCTTATTTTAATGGAAAAAATTAAGGTAGCGAATAACAAATTCCTGATTTTGCTTTTGTTCTGCAAACTGTGGTTGTTAATTTAAATCCAACTTTGTAGTTCTTTGAGAATTATTGAACAAGATTATGTACATTTTTATTAAAGACATAAATAAAATCTGTTATATTCC
This sequence comes from Nycticebus coucang, assembly GCF_027406575.1. NCBI lineage: Eukaryota > Metazoa > Chordata > Mammalia > Primates > Lorisidae > Nycticebus > Nycticebus coucang. The sequence goes on along the minus strand of NC_069780.1, from coordinate 61,550,043 downwards.
TGAATTTTTTGTGATTTCAAAAGTGTTTATGCCTGTCTCCATTCCAAATAGAGATCACATTCTTAACTAGTGGTTTGGTATTAATACTACAGTTATAAAAGTTCTGAAAATTAAGCCTACCAACTCATTTTAGAAAAAGAGCAACCTACCTCATTGTTGAATATCACTGCAGTCACCTTCCAAGTATTCCCCTTGAGAAACTATGCACCAATGCCTGCACTTAGTACACCTTTCAAGCAATTTTGGAATTCTTTTTTCTGAAATGAGCATCATAAAGGTCTGATAATTAAATTCTCAAACTTGCCATCATGCGGTTACCCTGGAAGCACTGTACAAATGGTTCAGTAAGGTTACATAACCTTGGTACATCAGTGTCTCACAGGTGTATTTGTGTGGACATGTGGTGGTGATGAATGCTGTTCATTATAGTTACTGCATGTGTTTGTACACCCTATAATGGCAGCTTATTCCAGAAAGAGTTTTGAAATTGCCTTGTAGTGTGGACTAGGTGCTGGTGTTGGTGCATAGCTTTGCAAGGGGAGTACTTCGAAGGTGACTTTAGTGATATTCAGCAGTGAGGTATACAGCATTTTTTCTAAGATGAGTTCATGAACTTAATTGTCAAGCCTCATACACGTTTTACTCTTTCAAATATATAATTTGTACTGTGCCTTAAAATACAAAGAAAATGAAGTGTGTAGTTAATATTCTGTCTTTCAAAGTAGATAAGTAGCAAAAAGGAAATACATTACTTTGGAAGGGATGATTATATTTTATAGGGTGTTTTACAATCTTGCTTTCATTAAAATCTGTTAATGATGTAAAACAAATATCCCTACTAAAAGCAACACTCCTTGCCATTGCTCCAAGAGTATGTTCCAAGCACAAAAAGTTTATTTGCAAATATAATATGCAGATTTTTTTAAGGGGCGAAATTGAATCCCAAACCAAAATGTCAGCTACCCTGAACCATTCTTTATTTTAATAAATTACAGGTGCAACTATTGTGATTTTCATGTAAGAGTAGCTCTTATGATATATGAACAAAATTAAAAATGAAATATATTGCTCGCTAAATTATTTCAGACTCATAAAATTTAAGATGTTTATTTCCATGCATTTTGAAAATGATTTATATTTTTAAAAGATGTTGCAAGACTTTGAATAGTGATATGTTCCAAGTAATATTACAAAAAAGCAAGATCATTTCTAACTACTTTCTTTATTATACAGTTTAATTTTAATTTTAATCATGGTCAGTGTGAGGTTTCTTAACGTGTTCCATACAGGAATAAACCTTATACTATACACCAAATGTAAAATAGCATTTTTCTCAATAAATCACTGTTTATAGGCACATTTTATTTTTTGATTAATAGTGTACCAAAATTATTATGCATAATATCTACACTATATCAACAACTGCATTATTAAAGTTAATTTAGTTTAATTCCATTTTATGATTAAAATAAAATATAATTCATTTATATCAATGGAAATAAATAAAACTGAAGATATTACTTAAGGTAATTTTAAGAAGGGGTAGAATTATACAAAGTCACATAAAAACATAGCTATATCTATATAGAGGGAGGCATAAATTCTGTCTGTGTTTGTATTCAGAAGTCCTTATAGCCATGGATAAACCAGTCTTTCCATTAAAAAGTGAAATGTCCCCTCCAGTTAGATTTTAAATGCTAATATCAAAGCTGCTTTTTTGATATGTCACCATTGCTAAAAAAAAAAAAAAAAATCAGTTGCTCATTATATTTTAAATAATTTTATTTTAACAATGTATACATAACATATATTAATTTTGAATTTAAATAAATTATTATAGGCAATTATTCTAGCCTTACATTATTATTTTATGTAAGTTTTGAAAGTAACACCTGAATATAATACATTTTTTCATTAAAAATCATTGTATCTATTTTTATAAACACATAACATACAAGTAGTAGTTAAAACTTAACGCATGACATAATACATCTATAATGTTGGAAAATATCTGTGTCTAAAGATGTTCTTATACATTACGTGGCCTTGCATTTTGAAAAAATAGGTAAATGTCAATTTTAAAATAGTTAAATATATGAGTAAACTCTTAAATAGCATCTGCTTCCTGATAGATAAGAAAGAATAAAATTAAACAAGTGAACCAACAGATTAAAGTTGGTTACTTTTAGCATTTAACAGTCTATGCTTCTGAGAATAATGAAACTAAAAAGAAACCTAATTTTTTTTATTAGTATTGGTTATTTTCAAGAGGTCGTATCAAGCTACACTACTAATTTCCACATTACTTGATCTCTGTTTAGTATTCGACATTGTTGACCATTTTCTCTGCCTTAAAATGTTTTGTTCTTCTTGTTTCTATGATAACATTATTTCCTGCCTCACCTCTTTTCACCTCTTTTACTTTTCTGTGTTTCATGTCTCTTCTTTCATTCAACCTTTATGTGGTATTTTTAAACATTTCTTTTACTCCTTCTCCACGAATTCCCTTAAAGAATGTTTCCACCAAGCTACCTATTATATAACTCTTGCCTGAGATAAAACACACAATTTTTAAGTACGTATGGGATATGTATATAATATCTACAAAATTAACTCAATATGGTTCTCCCAAGAGTTTTTTCTCATTTTATATTATCCATCTTGGGTAATATAAACACCTTGGATCAGTTACCCAGGAAAGAAGCTCATTGTGAAAACGATTTTAAAATCACGGCTTCAATACCTGCATTCAGTTACTCACTAATCCTGTTGTCTTGTTTGTATTTCTTTAATATTATTCACTTCCGATCATCACTAGCACTTCTGCTTGTTTTATATCATAAATTATTTTGGCCTTTATACAAAAACAAACAATTTCAAAAATCAGAAATCTCAAAAACAAAACCTGGCTACAGGAAACAAATAATAAAATGCCTATAATATTAGGTATATGCTATGATCCAGGTACTTTTCAGTTGCTTGATTCAGTTCTAAGTTATCTTAATTCAGATACACAACTGCCCTTGAGTAAGGCAGCTCCCACTCTGAATTATTAGGTAACCTGTCCACAGTCACTCAGATAACGAATGACAGAACTAAGATGGGTGGGCTTCTGGTCCTGAACTTTTTAACTCTCATCAACATTATCTCTCATCTAAAAAAAAAAAAAAGAAACGAAACAAATTTAAAAACTCAGGTATTTTAGTATTGAGATCTCCAATGATTAAATGGCTGCTTTCTGTCGTATGTCTCCTGATAATAGTCTCTCTTTAGGCCTACAACCCACGCATTCCATCCCTAAACATTTCCCTGGGTTTGTAACATTCTTTTCTTTATCTATGTATTTATATATATATATGGCATACTATTAAACTTTTTCTACCTCCTGAACTCCTCCTATTTTCCATACAAAATCCTGCTAAATTATTAACTAGTCTATAAATTTATTTTTGACCCACTGGGGCAGGTTATATAAAATTTTCCTTTTTCTATCCCTCTATCATTAATCTTATAGCAATGAATTTGCAAACTTTACATAAATTCCTGATTCCTCTACTACCATGGGCACAGGCTCGTGGGTCCTTTGTCATTGTATTCTTACACACTATAGCAAGCCAATGATAGGTATTGAATTAGTTTCATATTTCTCAAGTATAACTTTTTCCTTAGGCAATATAAGTGGCATTATTTTAGAAAGAGGCTTTTTAGAATTACTATATATTTTCTATCATTTTGATTACATAATAATGTCTTTGAGTCATTACCAGCTGACTACATCTATGATGTCAACTCTTTCTTCATTAGGCCCTAAAGGGCTTGTTTACTGATACATAAAGAGGTTGCAGTTGGCTGGGGAGCCTACTAGGTATCATGGAGAATTAACTTAGATACTTATTATATTCCAAGTTATGATTTTGCCCATTGTTCATGATTTACTTTAGTTCTTTGAACTATTTAAGAAAATTAAAGTGTGTAAAGTCTGGGCTTCCTTAGAGATGGTTGCTTTCTATTTTTTCTCTGTCAAAGGGCCATATTTTCCCATTTCTTAGTATCCTTTATAATTTGTTTTTGAGAACCAAACATTTCTAAAGTTTTAATTTTAGAAATCAGATCTTTAAATGTGCATCCCTATTTAAAACACTATTTGTAGGAACTGGCAACTTTAAATGCTTAATGTCTCAAATTTCATAAAATGCTGAAAAAGAACTATTCCATCAGAAAATAAATGTGTACACTATGAATAAATAAATGAAATCAGAAATGCACACTTTTGTACATTAAATAAAAACCCAGTTGTTTCCATTTTTATAATGTAAAATTAATAGCCAGGCATGGGTAGTATGCATGTGTGTAGCTGCTCCAGAGGATGAGGCAGGAGGATCACTTGACCATAGGAGTTCGAGACTTGCAGTGACCTGTGATCACGCCACTGTTCTCCAGCCTGGGTGACAGAGCAAGACCCGTCTTCTACATTTTCTCAGTGGCCAAAAGCATTTTTTGCTGAATAATTAAATAAAGACAATAATTACGATATATTAATGGTTTCATTTCATATTTACTATTTACAGCTAGAAACTGTTTTATATTAGACTATAAATAACTTTAAAAATAAACAATAAAACCCAGGCATCATTTGGATATTCTGAATCAGCTCTTTGCACATATCAGCCTGAGTTGCAGGTCTGACTGCCTGAGATGTTTCATTTAATTGTGCAATTAATTTTGTAGTTTGAATGTGGATTATGAAAGCAATTGAATGAGTTCTTGCTTTGCTAATATTTTCATTATCAATTGCTGCCTAAAAAAACCTGCACACATTTTTGAATTAAAATATAAGTCACATTAATAGATTTTGTAATTTTCTACATCAGAAAATAGAGCAGAGCTCCGTGGGACAATTGTATCCCACATAGCAAAAGTTGTGTTACTCAGTGCTGTTCAGCTGATGCCTGGTCTGGTGTGAGGGTCAGAGACAAATTACTTCCCACCTCTTGATAGAAATAACTGGATAGTAGGCACAGATTGGACCCTCTTCCTTCAGTGTGATGTCAGTGCCTCTTCAAATATTCTTTCTTGGGAACTGAAGCCTCTTATAAAGCTTCTTAGGGATATAAACGAGTGGCAGGTAGAAACTACAAAATTCTCGTGATCTATATACCCAGAACATCTTACTTACTACATTCAGTTTGTCAAACAAGCCTCTAATCAAGCCCTCATTCAAGAAATAGGAAAACTTAATTTCTCTATGGGGAAATGAAATGCTTGTTTAGGAATAAGAAGAATTGACAGCCACCCTTTTGATAATAGAAAGCATCCTCACAGGACAGCTTGTTAAAATTTATCTTGAAATATTTGTTTAAAATTTGGTCCACAGTAAAATAAATTAAATTTTCTATATGCTCAATTTCTACTAGCATCTGAACTTTAGTCTTTGTTATCTGATATACGTCTATTCTTCATCTTTTACAGACACAGATGGCTTAAGTTGCAGGAATAAAAATTTGTGATTTTTTAATTTTTTCATAAACAAATCCAAGCACATTTGGAATTAAGTCTCGAACAGCAGATATATATATATATATATATGTATATATACATATTTTTTTCTTCTTTTCATCTTCTAAATCTAAAAATACTTTTAGCTACTGAGAATGTAGAAGATGGGTATAACATCACTGGAGTGGCTTCTTAAAACTCTTTCTCTGTGTTTTTAAACCAAATCATTTCAGATATTGTTAGGTGACATTTGCTGCTAAGCTTTCTGGTCTTGTGTTCTTCAATATTTTTAGCGATGGGTCTTAAAATTTCATTTGGTTGAAAATATTATTTGTGACAATTATCGCTTATATTTAATATAATTTTCAGTTTTTGTCAGTGAAGTGAAACAAAATAGTTTCACTTAATTTTAATATATTTTTAATTAATAAATTGTGAAAAAAAATGTACCCGTTCCTTTTTAAGGACTAGTCTGAGACAGAGTGAGACCCCTTCTCTAAAAATAGTTGGGCATTGTGGGGGGTGCCTGTAGTCCCAGCTACTTAGGAAGCTGAGGCAAGAGAATCTCTTGAGCCCAAGAGTTTGAGGTTGCTGTGGGCTACAGTGCCACGGCACTCTCCCGAGAGAGTAAAGGCAATCAATGTAACCTGGTTCTTTGTGCACTCAATGAATCCCTAACAATAATAAAAAAAACATTTAAACAATGACAACTTCAATGTGTAAAATTTCTCTTAAGAAATTCTTCATCCATGATTCTGAGTGAGATGGTCCTTTGTCTTATTTTGGTAGAAAATTTATGTATCTTGAAAACACACAGGTTTTTGTTTTCTCTTGTATTTTTTTTTTGACATTTAAAAAATATTGATAGTATTTATTTACATATGTAGCATGTATGTAGTAGAAATTTCTATAATCATTTTTTAGACCCAGATTTAATTTGTGTTCTTTAATGAACAAACCAATTTTTTTATTTTAAAAATTAGGGGATAAGGGTGCCTTTCGTTACGTGAATAAATTGTGTCATGTTGAGTTCAGAGATTTTAGGGTACCCCATACCAGAATCGTATATATACATTGTATTTGATAGATAGACTATTATCCCTCATCTTCCTCCCATCTTTCTTCTTTTTCAGTTTCCGATGTCTGTTACTACTCTTTATGAACATATATTTTCTTTGTTTACCTCCCACACATAAGTAAGGACACGTGGCATTCATTTTTCATTCTTGAAATATTTCACTTAGGAAATGGTATCCAGTTCCCTTAGAGTACTAAAATAAAACATTTCATTTCTTGTTATAGATGAATAGTACTCTATTGTGCATGTTTCCTAATATATCTACATACATATACACCATAATTTTATTTATTCACTTATCAGTTAATGGGCATTAGGTAGATTCCATATCTTTGCTATTGTGTAATGTGCTGTGATAAACATTCTGGTGCAGGGGTCTTTTTGGTAAACTTACTTCTCTTCCTTTGGATAAATACCCAGCAGTGAGATTGCTGAATTGAATGGTAAGTCTACTTTTACTCTTTTGAGGACTCTTCAGACTGCTTTCAGGTTTTCACCATTCAGTAAGGTGTTGGCCATGGGTTTGTCACATATGGCTGTTCTTATTTTGAGATGTGTTCTTATGCCTAGTTGGTTGAGGGTTTTTAAAACCCAGGAAGTGGTGCGGGGTTTTATCAAATGTTTTTTTCTGCATGTATTGTGATGAACATATGGTTTTTGTTTTTAATTCTGTTTATGTGGTCAATCACATTTATGGATTTTTTTATATTGAACTCTCCTTGTACCCATGGGATGATTCCCACTTGATTGTGGTAGTTTATTTTTCTTTCTGGTCTCTTCCTGAAACTTCCCTTAAATGTATATTAGATCTTATACTATTCTCCTTATCACCCATGACCTTCCTTTTTATGAATCTCACCTGTCTATATTCTGAAAAACTAATTGAGAAATATCTTCTTGATGAATAAGTTTATTTTCAACTACAATCTGTTGACTTATTTCTTACTATTATTAGTCATGCTATTTTTAATTTAAAACTCCAATTTGATAATTTTTTACAAATATACATCTATGTTTTGATATTCCCATGCATTTATGGCTTTGTTTTCAATTATTTTTTTTATATTCATGTGTTTTATTGGGCATATATGTTCCAGAGACTATCTGAAACTTTTAGCATTTGTATACCTTCATTTTCTAACTTGTTGCTTGCTATTCTATGACAATTACTTATGCGGATTGCTTAGCTTTTGATTGAAAGCCTATTCTTAACTTATGAGAACTTTGAAAAATATGGCTTATGGGAATATTCTTCCATAGAAATTTATATTTATGTCTTCCCTGTACCAAATGACAAAACCAACAAAACCAGTATCTTTAAATTGTTTCCATGGTCTTCAATTTCCTAGATCATACACATCATGAACAGTCAGTCATGAAACTAATGTGAGGATAGGCTTAAATCTGCAAATTCTTAAAGGGAAATTTTCTTATTATAATCCTCACAGTTTTGAAGACTAAGATGTAAAAGTTGCTTTGTAGACATCCTTTGCCATAGATTTTTTTTCCTTGCTATGTTTTTACTTAAGTTGTAGTCTAGCAGTCTTCCTAGCTTTTGTTCTATTTATGCTTCCAACACTTCACCTAATGAAAGCTTGCCAGGGTTAAACATTTTATCTTCAATAAAACATTCATATCCAAAGCTCCAAATTGTATCAGTAAAAATTCACAAGGTAATCTTTTACTTAAGCGGGTATTTTTTTTGGAACTATTTTTTTTCTTATTTATTTATTTATTTTTATTGTTGGGGATTCATGAGGGTACAATAAGTCAGGTTACACTGATTGCATTTGTTAGGTAAAGTGCCTCTTGCAATTCTGTCTTGCCCCCAAAGTGTGTGGCACACACCAAGGCCCCACCCCACTCCCTCGTTCCCTCTTTCTGCTTTTCTTACCCCACCATGACCTTAATTGTCATTAATTGTCCTCATATCAAAATTGAGTACATAGGATTCATGCTTCTCCATTCTTGTGATGCTTTACTAAGAATAATGTCTTCCACTTCCATCCAGGTTAATATGAAGGATGTAAAGTCTCCATTTTATTTAATGGCTGAATAGTATTCCATGATGTACATATACCACAGTTTGTTAATCCATTCCTGGGATATTGGGAATTTAGGCTGTTTCCACATTTTGACAATTGTAAATTGAGCTGCAATCAACAGTCTAGTACAAGTGTCCTTATGATAAAAGGATTTTTTTTCCTTCTGGGTAGATGCCCAGTAATGGGATTGCAGGATCAAATGGGAGGTCTAGCTTGAGTGCTTCGAGGTTTCTCCATACTTCCTTTCAGAAAGGTTGTACTAGTTTGCAGTCCCACCAGCAGTGTAAAAGTGTTCCCTTCTCTCCACATCCACGCCAGCATCTGCAGTTTTGAGATTTTGTGATGTGGGCCATTCTCGCTGGGGTTAGATGGTATCTCAGGGTGGTTTTGATTTGCATTTCTCTAATAGATAGGGAAACTGGACCCACACCTTTCCCCACTGACAAAAATTGATTCAAGATGGATAAAGGACTTAAATTTAAGGCATGAAACAATAAAAATCCTCCAAGAAAGCATAGGAAAAACACTGGAAGATATTGGCCTAGGGAAAGACTTCATGAAGAAGACTGCCATGGCAATTGCAACAACAACAAAAATAAACAAATGGGACTTTATTAAACTGAAAAGCTTCTGTATAGCTGATGAGACAACAACCAAAGCAAATAGACAACCTACACAATGGTATAGGATATTTGCATATTTTGAATCAGACAAAAGCTTTATAACTAGGATCTATAGAGAACTCAAATTAATCCACATGAAAAAAGCCAACAATCCCATATGTCAATGGGCAAGAGACATCAATAGAACCTTCTCCAAAGAAGACAGAGGAATGGCTAATAAACATATGAAAAAATGTTCATAATCCCTATGTTTTTGGAATTATTTTTAACTTTCTCTTCGTTTCTCTATTTGGTTTGTTATTTTCTTATTATGAACTCAGTGAAAAACATAAAAGTATTTTTGTATATTTAACATTTCTAAGTATATTTAATGGACATCATTTACTGAATATTTAATTTAACGTATTGCCAAGAGAAGAAGTAATAGTGTATTTTAAATGCAAATAAATGACAGTTAAATTGAATTAGGAAATTACATAGATATTAATGTAGTAAGTAAGTGATGTCTATGACATTATGCATATATTAAAAAAGGTAGAAATTGTTTATTGCTGCTAACCTTTTCTTAATACATTATGTACTTAATGGTATGGTTATAATTTAGGTATGTCCCTTGAATTCAGGCTATAATTATTTATTTAGAATAAAACATCCAAATAATATCTATGTCAACATTATTTGTATTTTAGATTTTATTCTAAAAAGCTTATATTTAGTGAACATTATATAAAGACAATGAATAGCTTTGGTAGGGAAACATATAATGAGCCGCTTCTTCTCTACTTAGAAAAACAAGGTTTGTTTTATAAATCAGTTTGCATTTATGAATATGTTTTATGTTCGTGGAATGTAGAGCTGCACTTTTTTATCATTGATTGATTTTTTTTTTACATATACATGTATTTATTTGGTTTCTACTTTTTGCCTTCACAAAATTAAAAAGGCTTAAAATGTAATAACAATAACAATGTTTAAGATAAGGACTAGAAACAAAAACCTCATAAAGAATGAAGAGCTACACTTTTCGAAACATGGCATATTGCTCTGAAATTTTCTCTACTTTAAGAGTTGGCACCTGTGGCTCAGTGAGTAGGGTGCCGGCCCCATATACTGAGGGTAGTGGGTTCAAACCCGGCCTCGGCCAAACTGCAACCAAAAAATAGCTGGGTGTTGTGGTGGGTGCCTGTAGTCCCCCTGCTCCGGAGGCTGGGGCAAAAGAATCGCATAAGCCCAAGAGCTGGAGGTTGCTGCGAGCCCTGTGACGTCATGGCACTCTACCGAGGGCCGTAAATGAGACTCTGTCCCTACAAAAAAATAAAAAATAAAGGAGTTGGAAATTGTCAAAAATCTAGATTCTCATAGAAAAACTCAATAATTTGTTATATTGCAAATTATTAACTTTCATTTTGTGGTTTTAATAGCGACAAGCTTTACATGTTTTAAATCCTGATCCCAATTAAACATGTGAAGTATTTCTCTAGAAAGAATGTAGAAATGTCCTATTGGTAAATTAAAATTATGTGCCAAATAATTGTAAACACAAAAATTCCTATTGTAAAAATTCCAATGGATTATACAAGTTATTTACTTTCTGTAGTAAAATACAACAGTCATGTGAGGCTGTGATAATTGTAGGTTTACAAAAAACTCAACAACGCTTTCCTAGTCATTTAAGAACCAGATACAGCTTTCTTATGGATCCTATGGGGTTTTGTCTATATACAATTATGTTATTTATATTAAATATTATTATATTTATTCATTCCCAACTGAAATCAGTTTTATTTATTTTTGCTGCCTCACTTTCCTGGCTGGAACTTCCAGGACAACGCTGGAAAGCAGCGTGAAAGCCTGCGTACTGTTGACTTCACTTGATCTTTGCATTTCACTGTTGACTGCTACACTAGCTGTGGGTTTTTTCTAAAGGAAATTTATATGTTAAGGAAGTTCCCTCTGTTCCTAGTGTGGTGAGTGTTTTCATTATGGAAGAATTTTGAACGTTGTCAAGTGCTTTTGTTTTTAATTTATTTATTTTATTGTTAAATCATAGCTGTGTACATTAGTGCAATCAAGGGGTACAATGTGCGGGTTTCATATACAATCCGAAATATTCTCATCAAACTGTTCAACGTAGCCTTCATGGAATTTTCTTAGAAGTGCCTTTTGACAAATGCGTTTGTATCTATTGAGATAATCCTGTGTCACTTTTTTTCCTCTGTTCTATTAATGTGATCCATTACATTGATTGTTTTTCTTTTTATTAAATAGCCATTGCACTCCTGGAAAATATGCTACTCTGTTAGATATGTAATCCTTTTAATGTTCGTTAGTATTTTATTGTCAATATTGACATCATATTCATAAGATATTTTAGCCTTTATGTTTTCTTGTCTTAAGGAATGCTTCTCTGGCATTGACTCAAGGAAATGCTGGCCGTATGAAATAAGTCAGGAAATGTTCTATCTCATCTTCTATTGTTTTGAAATGTTTTAACTAGGAATAGTTTATTTCCTGCTAAATGTTGGATAGAATTCACCAGTGAAGTCAACTGGTACTAGACAATTTTTTAGACATTTTTGATCAATGATTAAATTTCTTAGTACAGGAATATAACAAAAATGTAACAATAATAGATGCTTTATTTCTTGACTATATTTTGTTAATTTTTATATGTTAAAAAATTTCCCATTTCTTATGAATTATCTACTTGTTAGCATACAAAATCATTCATTTATAATCTCTTTCATTTCTCTAGAGTTTTGTCCCAATGTTCATTTCTAATTTTTATTATTGGCTTTTCACTTATTCTTTTAGTTTTAACAATTTTGGTCTTTTCAAAGAATGAATTCTTCATTTCCTTTAGTTGCTTCATATTTTTCTGTTCTCTATTTCATTTATGTCTGTTGAGATACAGTTTCCTTTCTTCTTTTCGATTTGTATTAACTTATTATTCTTTTTATAGTTCCTCAATTTGTAAACTTGGGTATTAATTTGAGATCCTTCTTATATAATGTAGACATTTACAGCCACAACTTCCACTCGGATGTGGCTTTTGCAACATCCTATAACTTACGACATGTGTGGACTGTCTTGTATTCATCTCAAAGAGTTTTCTAATTTTACTAGTTGCTACTTTTTTGATCCATTGTTTAAGGAGTGTTAAATTTCCACATAAATTTTCCAATTTTCTTTCTGCTATTTCTAGGCCTGTTCCTTGGTTGTCTGAAACGGTGTTTTACATAATTTAGATTTGTTTTTAATTTTTTTAGAATTGCATTGTGACCTAATATGTGGTCTATTTTGGAGAATGTTTCATATGCACTTTAGAAGAATTTATATTTTGCTAATACTGAGCAGTGATTTACAAGTGTTTGCTAAGCTTATGGCATTGCTTAAAGCCCTATTTCCTTAGCAATCTTCTATCTAGATATTTTATCCATTATTAAAATTTGAAGTATTAAAATCTCTATTACTGTAGTATGTATATTTCTCCTTTTGATTCTGTCAGTGTTTTATTCATACATTTTGTGTCTTTCTTCTTTGGTAAATATATTTGGCAAAAATAGATACAAATGGGTTATGTAACTGTTATATTTTCTTGACAAAGTGACATTTTTACGTATATATAGTGTTCTTCTTTGCCTTACATAGAAGTTTTGACTCACAATCTACTTTCTTTCATATTAGTATAGCTATCCTTGTTCCCTTTGGGGTATTGCCTGTTTGCATAAAATATCCTTTATTCTTTCACTCCCAATTCATTTGTATTTTTAGGTCTAAAAATAATCTCTTGGAAGCAGTATATACTGTATTTTGCCATGTGTGTTCCTGTGTATTATGTGCACCAACATTTTTGGCTCAAATTTTCAGGAAAACAGCTTTTAAATTTTTTGACTCAGATTTTGACTCCTTTATATTTGGGTACTTGTTTTGTATTATATAGGATTTGAGCATTTATTTTTTTTAACATTTTATGGTACAAGAAATTTTATGTAACAGATAATTACAAATCATAAGAACATATACAAGGTACAACAAATGTTATGTGCCAGTAACAAAATTACAATATTTACACATCATAGATGGCCAAAAAATCCTCTTTACTATCTATATCAGAAATATCATCTTCAATTTCTACATTACTACAGTCTTCTGAAGAGTCACTTTCCTCATCCCAGTAAATTTCACCATTCTCACTTCTATGCATAGCATTACTGATACACATTTTTAAAACTATTTCATGACCACTTCTTTCTAGAGACCATTCCACAGCATTAAGGAATGGGTGATGAAAGCTTTCTTGGTTCTTCCTTTAGGTGTTGAGTCATTACCAGCTGACTGCATCTATGATATCAACTCTTAGGGCCGTAAAGGGCTTGTTTACTGATACATTATGAGGTTGCAGTTGGCTGGGGAGCCTGCTAGGTATCATGGAGAGTTAACTTAGATATTTATTATATTCCAAGTTATGATTTTGCCCATTGTTCATGATTTACTTTAGTTCTTTGAGCTATTTAAGAAAATTAAAGTGTGTAAAATCTGGGCTTCCTTAGAGATGGTTGCTATTTTTACTCTGTCAAAGGGCCATATTTTCCCATTTCTTAGTATCCTTTATAATTTGTTTTTGAGAACCAAACATTTTAAGTATTATAAAGTTTTAATTTCAGGAATCAGATTTGTTTCCTCTCCAGAAATCGCTATTGACATTTTATGAGGGCTGTAGTTGTCTGTTTATTTAGTAACTTTTAAAAACTATTTTGTAAAGACTGTACTTTTTTGTTGTTGTTGTTGGGGATTCATTGAGGGTACATTAAGCCAGGTTACACTGATTGCAATTGTTAGGTAAAGTCCCTCTTGCAATCATGTCTTGCCCCCATAAAGTGTGACACACACCAAGGCCCCACCCCCCTCCCTCCGTCCCTCTTTCTGCTTTTCCTTCCCCCCATAACCTTAATTGTCATTAATTGTCTTCATATCAAAATTGAGTACATAGGATTCATGCTTCTCCATTCTTATGATGCTTTACTAAGAATAATGTCTTCCACTTCCATCCAGGTTAATACGAAGGATGTAAAGTCTCCATTTTTTTTTGATGGCTGAATAGTATTCCATGGTATACATATACCACAGCTTGTTAATCCATTCCTGGGTTGGTGGGCACTTAGGCTGCTTCCACATTTTGGCGATTGTAAATTGAGCTGCAATAAACAGTCTAGTACAAGTGTCCTTATGATAAAAGGATTTTTTCCCTTCTGGGTAGATGCCCAATAATGGGATTGCAGGATCAAATGGGAGGTCTAGCTTGAGTGCTTTGAGGTTTCTCCATACTTCCTTCCAGAAAGGTTGTACTAGTTTGCAGTCCCACCAGCAGTGTAAAAGTGTTCCCTTCTCTCCACATCCACGCCAGCATCTGCAGTTTTGAGATTTTGTGATGTGGGCCATTCTCACTGGGGTTAGATGATATCTCAGGGTTGTTTTGATTTGCATTTCTCTAATATAAAGAGATGATGAACATTTTTCATGTGTTTATTAGCCATTCATCTATCATCTTTAGAGAAGGTTCTATTCATGTCTCTTGCCCATTGATATATGGGATTGTTGGCTTTTTTCATGTGGATTAATTGGAGTTCTCTATAGATCCTAGGTATCAAGCTTTAGTCTGATTGAAAATATGCAAATATCCTTTCCCATTGTGTAGGTTGTCTCTTTGCTTTGGTTATTGTCTCCTTAGCTGTACAGAAGCTTTCCAGTTTAATGAAGTCCCATTGGTTTATTTTTGTTGTTGTTGCAATTGCCATGGCAGTCTTCTTCATGAAGTCTTTCCCCAGGCCAATATCTTCCAGTGTTTTTCCTATGCTTTCTTGGAGGATTTTTATTGTTTCATGCCTTAAGTTTAAGTCCTTTATCCATCTTGAATCAATTTTTGTGAGTGGGGAAAGGTGTGGGTCCAGTTTCAGTCTTTTACATGTAGACATCCAGTTCTCCCAACACCATTTATTGAATAGGGAGTCTTTCCCCCAAGGTATGTTCTGGTTTGGTTTATCAAAGATTAGGTGGTTGTAAGATGTTAGTTTCATTTCTTGGTTTTCAATTCGATTCCAAGTGTCTATGTCTCTGTTTTTGTGCCAGTACCATGCTGTCTTGAGCACTATGGCTTTGTAGTACAGACTAAAATCTGGTATGCTGATGCCTCCAGCTTTATTTTTATTACTAAGAACTGCCTTAGCTATACGGGGTTTTTTCCAGTTCCATACAAAACGCAGAATCATTTTCTCCAAATCTTGAAAGTACGATGTTGGTATTTTGATAGGAATTGCATTGAATAGGGAGATTGCTTTGGGAAGTATAGACATTTTAAAAATGTTGATTCTTCCAATCCATGAGCATGGTATGTTCTTCCATTTGTTAATATCCTCTGCTATTTCCTTTCTGAGGATAACATAATTTTCTTTATAGAGGTCCTTCACCTCCTTCGTTAGGTATATTCCTAGGTATTTCATTTTCTTTGAAACTATGGTGAAGGGAGTTGTGTCCTTAATTAGCTTCTCATCTTGACTGTTATTGATGTACACAAAGGCTACTGACTTGTGGACATTGATTTTATATCCTGAAACATTACTGTATTTTTTGATGACTTCTAGGAGTCTTGCGGTTGAGTCTTTGGATTTCTCTAAGTATAAGATCATGTCATCAGCAAACATGGAGAGTTTGACTTCCTCTGCTCCCATTTGGATTCCCTTTATTTCCTTGTCTTGCCTAATTGTATTGGCTAGAACTTCCAGCACTATGTTGAATAGTAAAGGTGACAGAGGACAACCTTGTCTGGGTCCAGTTCTAAGAGGAAAAGCTTTCAGTTTTACTCCATTCAATAAAATATTAGATGTGGGTTTGTCATAGATAGCTTCAATCAGTTTTAGAAATGTGCCACCTATGCCTATACTCTTCAGTGTACTAATTAGAAAAGGATGCTGGATTTTATCAAATGCTTTTTCTGCATCTATTGAGAGGATCATGTGATCTTTATTTTTGCCTCTGTTAATATGGTGGATAACGTTTATGGACTTGCATATGTTAAACCAGCCTTGCATCCCTGGGATGAAGCCTACTTGATCATGAAGAATGACCTTTTTGATGATAAGCTGTAATCTATTGGCTAGGATTTTGTTGAGAATTTTTGCATCTATATTCATGAGTGAGATTGGTCTGAAATTCTCCTTTTTGTTTGGGTCTTTTCCTGGTTTTGGTATCAGGGTGATGTTTGCTTCATAGAATGTGTTGGGGAGGATTCCTTCTTCCTCAATTTTTTGGAATAATTTCTGCAGTACAGGAATAAACTCTTCCTTGAAGGTTTGATAGAATTATGGTGTGAAACCATCTCGACCAGGGCATTTTTTTTCCTTTTTTTTTATTTTTATTAAATCATAGGTGTGTACATTAATATGATCATGGGGCACCATACACTTGGTTCATAGATCGTTTGACACATTTTCATCACACTAGTTAACATAGCTTTCATAGCATTTTCTTAGTTATTTTGCTGAGACCTTTACATTACACATTTACAAGGGTATATGTGGACAAGGGCATTTTTTGGTTGGAAGATTTTTTATTGTTTCTTTGATCTCAGTGCTTGAAATTGGTCTGTTCAGGAGCTCTATTTCTTCCTGGGTAAGTCTAGGGAGAGGGTGTGATTCCAAATATTGATCCATTTCCTTCACATTGTGAAATTTCTGGGCATAGAGTTTCTGGTAGTATTCAGAGATGATCTCTTGTATCTCAGTGGGATCAGTTGTCATTTCCCCTTTATCATTTCTGATTGAGGTTACTAGAGATTTTACTTTTCTATTTCTCGTTAGTCTAGCCAATGGTTTTTCTATTTTATTTATTTTTTCAAAAAACCAACTCCTTGTTTCATTAATTTTCTGAATGATTCTTTTGTTTTCAATTTCATTGATCTCTGATTTGATTTTGGATATTTCTTTTCTTCTACTGAGTTTAGGCTTAGATTGTTCTTCTTGTCCAATTCCATAAGATGGCTTGTGAGATTGTTGATGCACTCTCTTTCTGTTTTTCAAATGTAGACATCTAAAGCGATGAATTTTCCTCTCAAAACTGCTTTTGCAGTATCCCACAGGTTTTGGTAGCTTGTGTCTTCATTGTTGTTATGCTCAAGGAAGTTAATGATTTCCTGTTTTATTTCTTCCTGCATCCATCTGTTATTCAACAGAAGATTGTTTAATTTCCATGCCTTTGGGTGGGCTTGAGCATTTTTGTTAGAGTTGAGTTCCACCTTTAGTGCCTTATGGTCTGAGA
The DNA here is from genome assembly GCF_027406575.1 of Nycticebus coucang. Taxonomy (NCBI): domain Eukaryota; kingdom Metazoa; phylum Chordata; class Mammalia; order Primates; family Lorisidae; genus Nycticebus; species Nycticebus coucang. The sequence continues at coordinate 61,532,488 of NC_069780.1, read as the reverse complement.
AGATACAAGGTAAAATTTCAATTCTTTTGATTCTGTTGATATTTGTTTTGTGTCCCAGGATATGATCAGTTTTGGAGAATGTTCCATGGGGTGATGAGAAGAATGTATATTCTTTATCTTTGGGATGGAGTGTTCTATATGCGTCTATCAAGCACAGTTGTTCTAGGGTCTCATTTAAATCTCTTATATCTTTCTTTAATTTCTGTTTAGAGGATCTGTCCAGCTCTGCAAGAGAAGTGTTAATGTCCCCTGTTATTATGGTATTATCAGATATCATATTGCTCAGACTGAGTAAGGTCTATTTCAAGAATCTGGGAGCATTTAAATTGGGTGCATAAATATTTAGAATTAAAACATCTTCTTGTTGTATTTTTCCCTTAACCAATATAAACTGACCATCTTTGTCTATTTTGACTTTAGTTGCTTTAAATCCACATGAATCTGAAAATAAGATTGCAACTCCTCTTTTCTTCTGAATCCCGTTTGCCTGAAAAATTGTCTTCCAACCCTTGACTCGGAGCTTTAATTTGTCTTTTGAAGCCAGGTGTGTTTCTTGTAGACAGCAAATGGATGGCTTGTGTTTTTTAATGCAGTCAACCAATCTATGTCTCTTCAGTGGGGAATTCAAGCCATTAACATTTATTGAGATAATTGATAAGTGTGGTAGTATTCTATTCATCTTATTTTATGAGAGTCCATTGCTTAGTTTTATACTTTGCATCAGTGTGGAGGTTAAGTTCTGTCCTTTAATTTCTGAGTTCTTACTTTGTTGCTGATCCATTGTGGTGGTCAGTGTGCAGAACAGGTTGAAGTATTTCCTGTAGAGCTGGTCTCGTTGTGGCGAATTTTCTCAATGTTTGTATATTCGTAAATGATTTGATTTCTCCGTCAATTTTTAAGCTTAGCTTAGCAGGGTACAGAATTCTGGGCTGGAAATTGTTCTGTTTAAGTAGATTAAAGGTAGATGACCGTTTTCTTCTTTTTTGGAAAGTTTCATTACAGAAGTCTGTGGTCACTCTGATGGATTTGCCCCTATAGGTCATCTGGCGCTTACTCCTGGCAGCTTGCAGAATCTTTTCTTTTGTCTTGACTTTGGACAGGTTCATCACAATGTGTCTTGGAGAAGCTCGGTTAGAGTTGAGGCGACCTGGGGTCCGATAGCCCTCTGAAAGCAGTGTGTCAGAATCTTTGGCGATATTTGGGAAATTTTCTCCATTCTTCTGGGGCATTCTTCTTCCCCTTCTGGGATTCCTAGAACTTGTATGTTGGAATGCTTCATAAAGCCCCATAATTCTGACAGTGAACGTTCTGCTTTCTCTGTCTTCTTTTCTGCCTCTTTTACTATCTGAGTTATGTCAAGAACTTTGTCTTCTACCTCTGAAATTCTTTCTTCTGCATGGTCTAACCTGTTGTTGATACTTTCCATTGCATCTTTAAGTTCCCTAATTGACTGTTTCAGTTCCTTCAGCTCTGCTATACCCTTTTTATATTCTTCATATCATTCATCTCTTATTTGATTCTGTTTTTGGATTTCCTTTTGGTTATTTTCCACTTTATTAGCAGTTTCCTTCATTGTTTCCATCATTTCTTTCATTGTTTTCAACATGTGTATTCTAAATTCCCTTTCTGTTATTCTTAACATTTCTTTATAGGTGGAATCATGTGCAGTATCTACGTCCTGGTCCCTTGGCGGGATTGTTCTGGACTGGTTCTTCATGTTGCCTGGAGTTTTCTGCTGATTCTTCCTCATGAGTGATTTCTTTTCTCTGTTTCCTTGCCCTAATTTTCCTTTCGCTTCCTCTTTCTCTTTAAGTTCTCATGCCTGTGCACTAAGTTTTCCAGGACCAGAAGGGTGAGAAGGTTGAAGAGCAAAAAAGGGATGAAAGAAAGGAGGACCAAGTGATAATAAAAACAAAGAAAAATAGAGAAAGGAGAGGGGGTGGGTAAAGGAATATTGACAAAAAGAAGAGAGGCACAGAAAGAGGGAGACAGAGCAATATAGGTGTACAGTAGGGTCCTTTGACACAACCTTAAAAAAACCCCACCTTCTGGGGGTTACCCAGTTGGGTGGTTCCCTTGAGGTCAGCAGTGCTTTGCTAACCTGATCAGACACAGTACCCCACCTCCACCAAATAGAGAGGAAAGACAAAAATGCTATAAATCAAACCAAAACAAGCAAACAGAAAACTTTACGGGATAAAATTGGGTGGAAAAGCAAATAATAGTGGTAGAAACACTAGCAAAAATGAAGTTCTAGTTATTGAAAAAGTCAGCAATGAGAAATTATAATTAAACTAGAAAAATTGAGAAAGAAAAAGGATCTGTATGGAAAGGGTTGAAATTAAAATCAAAACAACATCAACAACATCAAAATAAACAAAAAATCCCAACCAAACCAAAAAAAAAAAAAAAAAACACAACCAAAAAAAAAGCAGCATGTATATGTTATTGAATACTGTCTGGGCAACACGTGGTCTTCTGGGGTATGAGATGTTAATCAGAGTTCTGATACGACTGGAGGCTGCTGATTTCTCAAACCCCAGCAGGTAGACACCCTAAATCTCTCTTTAGCCCACTTAAAACGCACTTTGAACTTGTAAACTTGCTGAGCAGAAGCTTTCCCAGGAAAGTGCTTGTCACTGGAATCACTGCTGAAGGGGCTATCCACTTACCCAGTGTGCCAAAACCGGTCTCACTTTTCCCCTGAGGGTTAGGGCTGCAAGGTGGCTCAGACCCCACCCTTAGGCTACTTGGTCACTGGGTTACCAGCTCCCACCCGATTCTACCTCTGTGACCCTGAGGGTGGAGCTTGCCAGGGCAAATCGCTCACAATGGCTCCCTGTGGCCCACAGCCAAACATTATTAGCTCCGTCTGGCTCAGAGGCTCAGACTGGGGCCCTAGACAACCGCCAAAGTTCTCCACATTCCTGCTCAGGTTCTCCCCAAGGCAGTTCAACTGAGTGCCAAGTCCAAAGACACCAAAACAGTTCACAGGTAAGGCCTTTCTGGTTCGCGGTCTCGCTGCTACTGAACTTACAGTTGTGGGTGGGTTTAGACCCATTGAACACATGTGACCACTTGCCCGTTTTCCACTGTTTTAGTCCTCCTCTTGGGGTCCAGAAGTCTCTCACTGACTCTCTGTATCCTCACAGGGGTGATGATAGGCACATCCCACCGGCCAGAGATGCCTGGAGTCCTATCTCCCTGGACCCACGGTGCCCAGATGCAAGGAAGCTGTTTCTCGGCTGCCTTCTTGCTCTCTCCCAAAGCTTCAATTTCCAGATCTCCTCCTCCAGTCATCCTTAGGAAAAAACTGCAGAGGGAAAGAAATGGAAATTCTCCCCTAAAAACACAGGGGTAGTGGGATTTTGTCTGTCTGGGAGGTGGGAGAGAGGGGAGATTAGGGCTTCTTTCTGCCTCTGTAAACCAGACTTCAGAAATGGCTTAAACCCATGCTGGGTGCTTTCTCCCCCACCTCCTCAGCTCAGCTAGCTAATGAAGTTGCTGGATACCAAGGGCTCAGAGACCTGGAACAAATGGACGGTGCTATCCAGCTGTCGGCAGATCAGACCCCGGGCTGCACTGAGAGGCCCTGTCAGACTCTGGCTCCACTCCACAGTCCAAGACTGTACTTTTTGTTATATGTGGTAACTAAAATCTCTGTTCTGGTATTTTCGTGATCAGTAAGTCACTTGAGAGTTTCTTAAATATTTTGATAAAATAAAGAAAAAATGAAGGCATATATTTATTTAATTTATTTTGCATTTACAAATTGGTAAGCTAATTCAACATGAAAGAGTTGAAAGAGCGACCAGCCTCCATGCCAGTCCCTAAGTAAACTAAGATGTTTGTGAGACATGTTCCTTATTGCCCAACCTGTTATCAATATTCTGTCCCAGGCTATTGCTGGCTATAAGAATTGAGGGTGGAGGATGGTAGCTGCTCTGCATAATGCCCAAATTCACCAACATGTACTAGTTTCTTTCTTCACGAAGTACTCATTGGTTTGCTGAAAGTCCTTAACTAGACTCCTATGTTCAAAAATAGAGTAGAACCTCCATTGATGACCACCTCCCAATATTGACTACTTTCTTAAGGTGACCTAATTTTCATAGATCAGAAATGCACCATATGTAAATATCAGTACAGTAGGCTTAGTTCCTTATGTTGACCACCTCTGTAGGTTGACCAGTGTGTTACAGTCCCTTGGGTGGTCAACTTACAGATATTCTAATGTGGATGATTTTGATGGTTTTTGCCATCTCAGGGGATGTTTTGACTAAAGGATTGATTTCTAGAACTTTCTACTCTATCATTTTCCAATATGTCACTGTCTCTAGGCATATTATTTCTCTCAATTGCAGTATTTTGTCCTTTCCTCAACATATGTAATTACTTTACCTGCTTATGGTACACTTCTCAAATTCTGATTCTCAAATTTAGCTTTAAAAAGCCTCTATTATGGACAATTTCACTATGAACTTGAAAACTTATTGTTTCTTTGCCTTAATGTTCTCTCAGCTATTTTCAAAAACATTTTATATTTTAACTCTTGATAATCTTGAATGTTTTCCTATAACTCTTATTGGTTTACTTCCTACACATTTTCTAATACTCTACAATTAAAAAAATATATCTATATCACAGGAAGTGTAAGAAATAGAAATCTTTTTCAAGACTGTAATCTCCTAGTAAAATGAAATAATGTACAATTTTTCTATTGTATAGGTAGACCCAAACACTCATAAATAAACAAATAACCAGCATAATCATTTTATTATTTAGTTATTATTTAAAATATTCCATGGAAATATGTTTCTGAGTTAAGAATCTAATATAATTAACATGAGGTGACAGAATTTATATGTGTAATCAATTTATTATTAATAAATTTTAATTATAAAACACACACTTGACATTTAACATATAAGTTACCATGCTATTCATATGAATTAACATGCTTATCAATTGTCAATTAGCAGTTTAAGGATTAATTGCTATGAAATCGATTCATCAGAGACTATTATTTGAATGGTAATGTACCAAAATGCATTGCAATTACAAGGCAAATGTACAATTTAGTCAAATGAACATTTATTATTTGTATTGTGTGTGAAATAGCCAATAGTAAAATAATTTTCTGAGTATGTATGAATTAGTAGTGGGAACTGTTTCAAAATAGCATGTGTTATACAGAATAATTTTCTGTTATTTCTAATTTATTTGTTTATTTATTTATCGATTGTAAGTTATACAGATCACTTTAATAATGCTTGAGTCACGGTTATAAGTGTTTGCATCACCCAGATAATGTTCATTGTAAGTGTAAGGTAGGTTTTTCAGTCATCTCCTCCCTACCCACCTGGTGGATTTCTATTTTGTTTTACTTCCCTCTATGCACCTGTGTGCTCATTGGTTAGTTTAATTTAATAGTGAGTACATGTGGTGCTTGTTTTTTCATTCTTTAGATTCTTCACTTAGGAAAACGGTCTCCTGTTCTATGCATATGTCATTGCTAAAGGCATTAAATCATCCCCCTTCATGGCTGAAGGTTTATGTACATGATATACATACCCCACATTTGTTAGTGCACTCATGAATTAATGGGCACTTGGTTATATGTTAGTTTAAAAAATCTTATTATTGATAATTGATATTTAACAACTCCTTTCATTGTTACGTGTATTTATTATTCCAATTTTTCCAGGAATATTTAGAGTGTCACTCAGTCTAGAGCATTTTTAATAAAAAAATTAAGATGGAGCCAGAAGGCAAGATTATATAGAAAAAGTCACTAATAAAAACCCGAACATAGGTTTAGATTTAACTTGTGATTCTTTCATTATGTTTTCTTTATGACCTAGAACACAGCTGGTCTGTGTTGAGACGTCCATTTCATTGAAACTATTTCCAGTATAAATGGTAAGAATCCACACTTAAACTAGCTTGAATGAAAAAGTCTACATGTTGTTTTATGTATAGTGATGCCAGTGCTCATAGGATACTATGGTGTCAGAAGATTGGTGTGCTCGCTGGCTCTCTTTCTCTCTCTCTCCCCACTCATCTTAGTTTTCTTTCCTCTAGATTACCATCATTCCAAGGCAAGTTTTCAACCTGATACTTCTAACTCAGTGTTGTTTAATATTTAATATTTTCCTGAAAGTTAAAAATTTTACATTTGGCTCACTTCCAATTAACTAAGATTCATTAGGATGCTTTTCATGAATATGGATTAGGTAATATGTGTATGTCCTGTTCTCCTTTACTTGGAAAGCTTCTGTTTACTTAGGAGGAGGGGAGGATCCCAGATAAGCTTAGTGATCTATTCTGAAATGTCGACCTGTCAGGGGAAAGGCAGGTGCCCTGAGAGCCTGTGTAGAACAATTGTTCTATTTTAACCCAGTCCCCTGTGACTGCCCTAGTTTGAACCAGTGCTGGATGATCTCCATGGAAATTTGAGGGACATTCCCCAGCTCATGTTTGGAAGTTCAAGTTTGGGGCTGAATGCAACCCTGTCCATAGTGGCTGTTGTGGAGGATTTCTCTGGTCAGCCAGTCACAGTGGCTGTCGGTGTCGCTCGGCCGCTGGCCAGCAGGGATGAACACACCAACGCAGTCAGCTTTCAGCAGGTTTATTATCAGGTACAAGCAGCTTGTCCGGGGAGAGCAGGATGGAAAAGCTCTAACCTTGTCCGGGGAGAGCAGGATGGAAAAGCTCTCTAACCTTGTCCGGGGAGAGCAGGATGGAAAAGCCCTAACCTTGTTTACAGCACTCTGTATATATACTCTAGGACACATCCTGTTATTGCGGTTTCTTGACCTAGGTATCTCTCCAATGAGCGCAAAGGGCACGGGCGGCAAGGTTGTTGCCAGGGCGCAGCCTGCAAGCAGGTTTCCTGAAGTACGCCTCCGCCATCCTGTTTTTGTGCCTGATCAATACATTGTATAAGGACCCTCCACAGTGGCAGCTGGGTGAGTCTAAGCAGTGGCTGTGGATTACTGGGCTGTGGCCAGGAGTAATGGCTGCTAAGGACTTTGAGCTCCCAGGTGACGTTTCAGTCCTCAAGGTGGTTCTGTCAGCCTAGGAGCAGTGGTAGAAACTCAGTGATGGGGACTGAGTAGTGGGGTCTTGGGGCCCAGAAACAACTCTGGAATCTGAAGGGTAGCATCACAGGCCAGGTGAGGCCAAAACTAAAAGTAGACCTACCATTTGATCAAGCAATTCCACTACTAGGTATGTACCCAAAGGAAAAGAGGTCATTTTACTAAAAAGACACTAGAATGTTTATTCCAGCTCAATTCCCAATTGCAAAGGTATAGAATCTACCCAAGTGCCCATTAATTCATGAGTGGATTAATAAGTTTGGTGAATATATACCATAGAGTACCTACCACTCAGCCATAAAAAAAGATGAATCAATGCCTTTTGTGACAATTTGGATGGAACTGGAGGCAGTTATTCTAAATGAAATACCTAATTAATGGAAAAACATGTACTCACTATTTACTTGGAACTAACTGAGGAGCACATATGTGCTTGAGGGAAGTAAAACTCAGTGGAGATTAAGCAAGGGGGTAGGAGGAGAAGGAACAAAAATCTACCTAATGGGTCAATGAACACTACTTCCTAATGGGTACGATGAACATTATTTGGATGATAGGCACATTTACAGCCCCGATTCAAGCATTACCAAAGCTATTTATGTAACCACCAAAAACATGCAGGCATGTGCATATATATACATATAAATACAATTTTTCTGACTGTTTTTGATGCCACAAGTAGATTATTTTTAAGAAACAACTTAACCACCCCTTACTACCATTCCCTCCTAGATGGCCTCTCTTGCCCCGTCTCCAGTTGAGCACAGCACACACTTGATGCTTCAATTGAGCTGTTCTCTCAGCATTCACTGGCATGTTAAACCAAGATTCAGGCCCTATAAAACCAATACTGAGCAAAAGCAAAGAAGCTCCTACCAAAGATCAGAGAGTCCGTGCTAATACTTTAGCCAGTGACTGGAAAGTGACAGGTATTGTGATCGGTGATTTGAATATAACTGAGAGAATGCCAGGAAGGCTATGTTAACCAGTGTGATGAAAGTGTGTCAAACGGTCTGTGAAGATAGTGAATGAGGCCCCATGATCATATCAATGTACACAGCTATGATTTAATAAAAAAATAAAAAATAAATAAAAATCATCTTAATGAACCTCTGAATTGTGTGCTACTATTACTGTAAAATTACGGATGGGATGAATTAGGTTCAGTAACTTGTTAACCCCGCTAGGGTAGAGAGTGGCTGAGAGTTAAATTAGGCTGAAGCAGGACAAATTCTAATAACCCAACAATTAATAATACACATTTCACCAATTCCTAATCATTTTCCTTTTGCCTAGACAACCTCCTTCCTTTATCCGTGATGAAATCATCTTCATCCTTTACACCGTATGCTCAATAAATATAAGTAAAGTGTATGAAGTGTCTTTGTTTCTCCTGTTTTCATATCTGTGCACTATTGCATACTGTGAAATACATCATCTAATTCGAGGACTTCCTTGTAAAGTTCCATTTTCTCTTTGTGCCAAAGCATACAGGTCAATGCAGGGGTTTCCAAATGTCTTTGAACATTTTTTTTTTTAATTGGTATACATGAAAGAATTAGTATTAATTGCTTAAACTATATAATGAGCACATCAACACCTGTGTACATGTTTATTATAAATTATATCTAGTATACATGTAAAACTATAAAACAAACACAAATGCTGATTTTCAAAAACTGAGATACAGTTAGCATTTTAAAATACATTTAAGTGACTTGCAATCTGTGAAGTTTGCGGTCATAAACAAATTTCTCAATGTAAAATGCACTTAAGATGAGTTTATTACGGCAAATTGGACTTTACCTTGCAAATGCAAATAAGGTTAACATAAGTATATGTACCCTCATATTAATCTAAAATAAAATAATAGCAATAATACATATCCATGTATATATGAAATAAGCATCTTAATTCTTTAGTGCCAGATCTCAGTAGATCACAATCGCTTGCACCTTGTAGAAAGATCAATTATCAACTCACAGTTGGTAAGTTGGCCTTCTCATTGTTTTGTGTTTGCTCTTATATGTGATAATCACCTTTAATCTACAATTTATAAAAAAGGATCTTTATACTTACTCTTAAATTTTGTGGGGTTTGGTTTAGTTTATTTTAAAATAGGTAGTACAATACATGTTAAAACTGAAGATGTTGTCATCAGTGTGTAGAGAGGGAAGAAGTCCCATTCTTCTCTCAGCTCACCTGTGCACTGTACTCGAAACATGACTGACTCACACATGAGTCCTGAGGGTCCTTCAATACTCATCCATACCTTAAATGTTTATTCAATTTATTTTTAATATTATAATACATATGTTTATAACAAAAATGATAATAATTAAGGAACTCAAAGTTTATATGAGTGAAGTCTAAAAATAGGATAGTCAGGATATGACATTAGTAGAAACTAGTCTGAGCCTTAAGGGGAAAACAAAGAAGAATCGTGAGAAATGGCTGCATCTTGATTTCAAAAAAACTGTCTGAAAAATCTTTGCAGAAATAAGACTGTACTATTAAAATGTAAGTATATTTTTTCAATTATGAATGCTAACATTCATTGTTGTATGCTACTACAGATAAATTCATACTTGATAATTTTGATAACTTCACCTAGTTACATTAAATGTATGGTGTGTATTTAGCAAACATTCCAAATTCTGAAACAATTTTGCTTGCTGATGCATACAGGCTTACTTTGATTTATTGCACTTCACTTTATTGGGCTTCTCATGTATTACTTATTTTACAGACTGAGGGTTTGTGGCAACCTCGCTTCAAGCAAATGTATAAGCACCATTTTTTAACAATATGTGCCCACTTTGTGTCCCTATATCACATTTTGGCGATTCTTATTATATTTTAAAATGTTTTATTATTATGTGGATTATGTCTGTTTTGATGATCTGTGATCAGCGATCTGTGTCATTACTATTGTAACTGTTTCAGGGATCTACAAATCATGCAAAACAACAAATGTCATCAGTAAGTGTACCATGTGTTCTGACTGCCGACATGACCAGCCACTTTCCTGTCTGTCCCTCTCTCCTCATGCCAACCTATTCCTTGAGGCACAGCAATAGTAAAATCAGGCCCATTCATAACCCTACAATTGCCTCTTAGTGTTCAGTGAAAGGAACTATTTCACTTTAAATCAAAAGCTAGATAAGATTAAGCTTAGTGAGGCAGGCACGTCAAAGCCTACATAGGCCTAAAGCTGTTCCTCTCATGCCAAACAGCCAGCCAAGTTGTAAATGCAAAGGAAAATTTCTTGAAAGCGATTAAAGACCTATTCCAGTGAACAAGCAAATGATGAGAAAGTGAAATAGCCTTATTGCTGATATGAAGAATGGTGTAGTGGTCTGGATACAAAATCAAACATTCCCTTCAGACGAAGTCTAATCCAGACCAGGGCCCTAATTCTCTTCAGTTCTTTAAAAACCTAAGCCGGGTGAGAAACTTACAAAAGAAAGTTTGCAAGAGCCTGGTTCATAAAGTAAAAACATAAGTCACCTCCATAACATAAGAACAAGAGGTGAAGCGGCAAGTGCCAATGGAGGAGCTTTGGAAAGTTTTCCAGAAGATCCCGCTAAGAGCCTAGGTGAGGTGTGTGCACTGAAGAGTAGGTTTTTAATGTAGATAAAACAATCTTATATTGGAGGAAGATGACATCTAGGACTGTCATATCTAGAGAAGTAAAATGAAGTCAATGCCTGTCTTCAAAGCTTCAAAAACAGATAATCTCTTTTGTTAGAGTGCAGCTGGTGACTTTAAGCTGAAGCCATGAGGGTTTACCATTCTGAAAATCCCAGGACCCTTAAGAATTATGCTAAATATACTTTGCCTATGTCTAGAAAAGGAAAAACAAATCCTGGCTGGTAACACATCCATTTATAACATGGTTTACTGAGAGTGAACCCGCTATTGAGAAAAATATTGTTTTAAAATATTGCTTTTCTTTTCTTTTTTCTATATATATATATATATATATTTATTTATTTTATTTTTTTTTTAAAACACAGCCTCAAGCTGTTGTCGCCCTGGGTAGAGTGTCATGGTGTCATCATTGCTCACATTAAACTTCAACTCTTTGGCTCAAGCAAAGAGTTACTGGAATTTCTTCTTCACTAGGTCCTGGCCATTGGATTCGAAGAAGGAATTTATGGACCACAGGTCAGTTGTAAGACAGGATTTATTTTACAGAAGAAAATACAGAAACAGCACTAGACCTTGCAGCAGAGGAAAAACCCCAAATCCCTCCCTCTGGGTCCTTTGTCTAGGTGTGTATATATAGCCTAACAATGACTGGCTACAATCCCTTCCACTAGGAGCAAAATGTCAGTGTTTCCCAGGCCTAGGAAACTTACATGAAATTGACCAGGCGGGGGAAATATGGTTCAGGTTCAGCCACTAGTGAAAGGGTACAGAGACAGAGGCCAGATTGGAGACACTCCTGAGCTCCCTGAGCTGGCAACCTGGAGGTGTCTCCCCAGCAGTCATCTGGCCCTTCTGGCTACTGGCTCCTGCAGCTCCCCCTGCCTACCCTCCAACCCGCTGGCTCTTCTGCCTGCTGCCTCGACACCAATACCCCCAGGGCAGACATGGCGGCTTCTCCCTCCACTGGGGCATTCTGGCTGGGGTGCCACCCACTCTGTTTCACTCAGGCCTCAGTTTTTCTATTTTTAGGAGAGATGGGGTGTTGCTTTTGCTCGGCCTGGTCTTGAACTCATGAGCTCAAGCAATCCACCCATCTTGGCCTCCCAGAGAGCTAGGATTACAGGCATGAGCCACCATGTCTGTTTTTAAATTAATACTTTTTATTGCCAATCCACCTGGTCAGCCAAGAGTTCTGATGGAGATGTACAGGGAGATTAATGTTTTCATCCCCACTAATACAACATACATTCTGAAGCTTAAGAGTAAAAGAATAATTCTGACTTCTCATTCTTTTTAAAAAACACCTTTATGATGGTATGGGGTAAGACTGATTCCTTTGATGAATCTGCTCAAAGTAAATAAAAATCTGAACATATTTCACCATTTTAGAAGCCATTGAGAGCATTTGTGATTCATGAGAAGTTAAAATATCAACATCAACAGGATTTCGAAACAAGTTGATTCCAACCCTCACGGATGACTTAGGTTCAACGCATCAGTGAAGGAAGTCACTGCAGATGTGATGGAAATAGCAAGAGAACTAGAATTAGAAGTGGCCTGGCGATGTGACTAAATTGCTGCCATCTCATGATAAAACTTTAATGTATGACAGGTTGCTGCTTATACATGAGCAAGAAAGTGGTTTCTTGAGATGAAAATTACTCTTGGTGAAGATGCTGTGAGTATTGTTGAAATGACAACAAGGAATTTAGAACATTACACAAACTTAGCTGATAAAGCATCAGCAGGGGGTGCAAGGAGTGACTCTAATTTTGAAAAAAAGTTCTACTGTGATTAAAATGCTATCAAACAGCATGGCACACTACAGACTCTCATGAAAGGAAGAGTCAATCAATGTGACAGACTTCACTGTTACCTTCCTTTAAGAAATTGCCACAACCATCCCAATCTTCACAGATTACCACCCTAATCAGTCAGCGGCCATCAACACTGAGGTAAGACCCCCCACCAGCAAAAAGATTACAGCCCACTGAAAGCTTACATAATTGTTAGCATACTTTAGCAATAAAGCATTTTACTAATTTATTTACAGTTTATTAGATATGATGTTTTTGCACAGTTAATATACTATACCACAGTATGAATATAACTTTTATATGCACTAGGAAAATGAAAAATTCCCATGAGTCACTAATTATGATATTTGCTTTATTTCAGTGGTCTAAAATTGCACCCATATTATCCCTGAGTCCTGCCTGCATGTTCAGTTTTCAGTGAAAAACATTTTGCCATTAAGTAGAAGATATTTTGGATTAGCTAGCTGTTAGTACATTTAGTAAAAGTAAACTGAGAAAATATCCAATTCCTGTCACTTCTGAAGCATTAACCAAGTAATTTCTTTAGCTGGAATCATTTGTGTAATTGTTTCATTTCTTCAACTTACCTATGTAGAAATAGCTTAAATTTTTCTGATAAGATTTGCAGATCAAGTTAATACCTCTTTCCAAATTTGGAAATCTCTAGATACAAATATAATTTTATATACCTATATAAATATACATGTAACAGTCAAGTAAAACAGATTGTTATAGCTGTATCAAATATATTAATTTTAAAAAGGGGACTCCACTGATATAAAGTTAAGGGATAATATTAAACCATCAAATATGCAAAACTTTTCTGTCCAACATATTAAAAGTATGTTTCATCACTACTCTGGAGTATTTTTGGCAAATGAAAAATATTATGTTGCAACTAAAATTAGAAACATTCAATTATAAAGATCCAATGCCAAATGACATAGTGATAAATCAAAATTTAATTATTCTATTCTATGTAAGAAAGAGAGGATAAACATCAAATACTAAGTGATTCAGGATTTTGAAAAAATGTACAATATAGAGAAAGACAAATATAGCATTATAATAAGCATTTTAAATGTAGGTACATTAATAGAAAATGTACATTTTTAAATTTAGGAGCATTAGACTCCAAAAATATTTTTGTTGCAACAAAAATATCCAAGTTTAATAGGAAGTAGAGGATGTTAGTAAACATCTTGTGAGATGGTACACCAAACATTTGGATTTTGTTATATAAATATATGGGAAAAATACAGCAGTGCCATTCTGTAGATGTTTTAAATTTCAGACATATTTCAGTGAAATAATATATATCATTTTGTATCTATATTTTGTACTATTCTTTGAATGCTGAAATTCAGCATTAATCTATATTTTTAGAAAATTATATATCTGAGATATAGCTGAGTGTTAAAAATACATCACATTTTTTCTTAAATAACATTATCTTGTGTGTTTTGTTAGTAAAATAAATACACAGGAGTTTGACAAAGTATTTTAACTCAATAGTACAGTGGCACATCAGAAAAAAAGATATATGTAACAGGTCAAACAATCAAGTTTGGCTGAATATAATTTAGAGAGTTCCTAATTTTAAATACAAATTGCCTAGACTTTTGTGAGAAATATCTTAAATTTCTGATGTACAATATTAATTGGCAAGTACATTTTCTCATTTCTAGTATGCCTTTCATTGGTCAAATAATAATAAAAGAGAGAGAACATAAATTTGGTAGGTTTTCTCGTACTGGAATTTCTTCTTCACTAGGTCCTGGCCGTTGGATTCGAAGAAGGAATTTACGGACCACAGATCAGTTGTAAGACAGGATTTATTTTACAGAAAAAAATACAGAAACAGCACCAGACCTTGAAGCAGAGGAAAAACCCCAAATCCCTCCCTCTGGGTCCCTCATTGGAACAGTTCCATGCATACAGTAGGATATGTGGTGAATGTTTTTGAAAGCATGAATCAATAACTTATTTGTATATTTCTCCATGACACCACCAGAACCACCTTGCCTTTGATGACTATGAATCGAGCAAAAATCAGAATGTTAGATTCTTTTAGAGATTGTTCTGATATCTCCCTATACCTTGAGAACTTTGAAGTTTATTTCTAAATTCAGTGATAAATTTTTATAATAAAGATTAAGACATGTGTAGGCAAATAGAAAACTTTAACATACATCTGTATGTTTCTGTATGTGTGCATGTGTGTATATAGGTGTATACACACACATTATAAAGTACATTTAAGTAATGTCCTTTGTCATAAGAAAATATGCAAGAATGTAATTCTGGAAATGTCAGAATTATGTAAAAGTATCCAACTTTATTCTTGAGACATTCATTATTCACTGATATAACAATATATATTATTGGTGGATAACCTTTCAAACTAAGTAAATGTTTAAGTCAAATAATTACATTTTTATTAGCCCGATCTCATAACCTCATAAACATTAGAAATCAGGTTTATTAGAAGAGTTTACATTTCCTCCCCTCTCTTCAGATTCCACAGTTAGCAGCATCGGAGGAAAAACTGGGAATGAGGAAGAAATGAAGACATGGAGATGAAGTATATGACCTGGGGAACACTGCATGAATTAATTGGTTTCTGTCACTTTCCCACTTACAATCTCTTACACAAAATGATGGAAATGCAATTTCATTTCCTTCCTCTAGAGCACCCAGATATTTGTGGCCTTGATTTAATATTCTTTTACTTTATTTTACATGTAAGTGTAAGCATTGCTATCAAATAATCAAAACATTTTTTTTAAATTCCAGTCTGTATGTTGAATAAGTTATGTGGATTGTTTCATTTAGTTCAAGAAGCACTCAATGTGTTATTATCATCTTGTTCAAATATGAGAAAACTAGTTTAGAATTTTTAAAATTTAATCACAATGCTGTACTGTCTCTTTATAATATTGCCTTCAATATTTTATTCCTTTTCATCATTGTAATAAAAAATCAAATAGTGTATATGAGTTCACAATTTAATAAAATATATGTTTCTTTAAATGTCATTTCTCTAGAGAAGTATAATAACTAAGTCTAATATTACACAAATAGTTGTTTTTTTTTTAATTTCAGATTGATGAGAGGATACATACAATTAGGTTACATAGTTTTCATTTGAAAGAAAAAAAAGTTGAGTTATAGTTGTGTCCTATACACAACTATAGGTACGATGACTCAGGAAGGATGCCCTATACACCTACATTGTACCCATTAGGAGGGAACATACTGAATCCTCTCCCTCAATTAAATTTAAATCCTCTTACATGGGCCTGGAGTTCTTAACCTACTAGTTTCAACTTAGTGTTGAGTACATGAGATGCTTGTTTTTTTTTTTTCCATTCTTACAATATATTACATAGGAGAATGTTCTCCAAATCCTTTCAGATTGTTACAAAAGATATAAAATCTCCATCTTTTTTAATGAATGAGTAGTATAGTATTCCATGGAGCACATATACCAAAGTTTATTAATCCATTCATTGGTTGAAGTGCACTTGGGTGTTTCCACATCTTTGAGATTGTGAATTAAGCTACTATAAACATTTAAGTGGAAATGTCCTTAGGATAAAATTACCTTTTTCTTTTGAGTAGATACCTACAAGTAGATATTTATCCATTCATAGGTATCTTTTGGGTAGATACCTACTAGTAGATATTTATTCATTTTTATATCTTTCTTCGTTCCCCAAAGAGATAAAAATAAAGTGCTATGAGAGATAAGAGTCAATTGTTAAAATAAAGTGACCATGGGTGGCACCTGTGGCTCAATGGAGTAGGGCGCCAGCCCCATATGCTGGAGGTGGTGGGTTCAAATCCAGCCCCGGCCAAAAACTGCAAAAAATAAAATAAAATAAAATAAAAATAAATACATAAATAAAGTGACCATCTCAAAAATATAGCATTTGGAATGGATCTAGATGATAAGAGAACCAGAAAATATGTAACTCAACCTTTTTATCCTACAGCTTAAACAGCTGTCAAGGTAGATAAGAAAGAGTCAACTGAGTGAGCAAAACTTGTTTTCAGGTTCAGTAACTTTCATTGCAATTCAACAAAATGGTGCTAGAGGTTAAAGAGAAAAATTCAAGTTATGTAAATTGGTGAAGAACAGTAATAGGTAACATGAAAGTCACAACTGGGAAGTTCGTAGCCTTCTGTACCAGTGATCCATCAACTGGCTGCATTTCAGAGGCTCCCCTACAAAAACAACCCAAACCAAAAGAAGCTCATTTCAAGTTAAGTATATTTCTACAACAGGAATTTAGTATTGAGGGTACATTTTAAAGTAACAGTAAACAAAATGTTAAAGATACAGGGCAGCTAATTCTGCAAGCTTCATATAGCTTCTGCTTACATCACCTTCCCCATATTTGACCCCGGCGAGCTGCAAGAAAATTAAAGAAGTAAGTAGGTTGCTTACTCAACTACTGTTTGTGTTCAGTTAGAAGAAAGAAGAAACACAATGGTACCAGCTGTGTCTACTACCTTAGGATGTGTAGAATACTTAGAATTCAGAAGATGCATGACAAAAGGGAGAGAATTCTTATAAAATAAGGAGTGGAATATAATGAGGAAAAGCAAAGAGTATTACAGGGAAAGGAAGATATGCCATCACTATTTATATGCTTTTATAAAATTTACAAAATTAGTACATATTAAATGAGAACTGGATAAGAGTATTGTGTTTTTCTATAATAATTTTCCATCTAGTATGCTTCCTTTTGTGTAGAGTGGCATGTTTAGCACTTGTTTAAAGAAAATTTGAATGAGAAATATGCCAGAGTAAAAATATTTGGAACATCTCAGTACAGCAGTGGAAAAATCATATATTCCTGATTTGTTTAATATAAAATGTAACTCATTAATTATAATACTTATAGAAAATGCATATGTAAAATGGAATATTACAATGACAAAAACAGGCAATGGCATCAATAGATTTTATTTAGAAATCAAATTGGTATATAGATTGGTTTAGATAGAAAATAAGGAGGCACATTTTTTAAAAATCCAACAAAAATTGATTTGGAGTATTTGATAACCCAGATGGGAAGGAATGAATCATATAAGCACATTAGAAAATGATTTACATTTCTCCCTGATTTTACAGGAAATTCTAACACTGATGTAGTTTATGTAAAACTATATAAAAACACTGCCACAAGAACACTGACAACAAATTAATAAATGTCAAAAATTCAAATTGTATTTAAGATTTGTCTTTGCATAAAAAAATATGAATTTTGGAGGGTCACTTTTAGACCATAGCGTGTAAATGGTTGTAAGATTTGAATCTTGATTCTGCCCCCATTACTGAAGAATTATAGATATCATATGTAATCTTTTGAAATCAATTTCAGTGATCCAGGATTTGATTTAATTTTGCCATTAATTTGTTTGGTTTTTTTTTTTTTTTTGCCTTCTCTGAATTGTTTTGTGACAATTATGTAAGTTAATATGTATAAAACACAGAGTTGAATGTTATTTGTCAAGAGTGGAGACATTCTAAATGAGAGTGCATATGAAAATTAAGAGCAGGATGATCAGTGGCTATGATCAAAGCCACTTCTCATTCAACCTATTATTGTGGAGTCCCTGGAATTGGGTATCTTTTTGGGTGTGATCAACCGTTAAGTTCCAAATGGTGACCACAGTTTACATAGCAGGTGTCAGATTCATACTGGTTTTTATTTTTCAGAATGTGTGTTTAGGATAGTAGTTGGGAGAAATTTCCTTTTATTCCCGTCTTATCCTATCCTATGGGTATGCCAAAGTCAACATCGTCTGTATATGGTAATAAGACCTTTATATGCCCATATGGTACATGTCACACCTGAAAAGCAATCATTACATGCTAAAACCTGAGACAAAATAGTTAATTCCTAACTTAAGACCAGCTCAAAGAGGGGTGATACGATTTTTATTTTTCCTTCATTAATAGGTGGAGAATATATCTACATACAAAAATAAATTCTTGGTTTTTCAACACTTTTTGGATATCTTTAGATTTTATAATCATTATTATATTATCTTAGTTCTCTGCAACTCTGAGATTTTTTTCAATGAATGGGTTCCTATTCATTGGACGTCTATAGACAGTTGCAATTTCCATTAATGCCCACAGAACTGTAGATAAAAGTGGAGAAAGAAAATATTGGCCTTGGCTTGAATTTGGAGATTTTAAGTTAAATAATACTAAAAAAAAAAAAAAAAGCCTTTTTATCTAGTGATAGCATTCACAGACTATATAATTTAAAGAGAATGGGGGTGGTGGGAAAGTGCGTGAATCTTCCAAGTTAACTGGGGATTGAATGGGGTCTTTAGTCATCTATACAGTTATATAATATAATCAGTTATATAGTAATGAACTAATCTATTTAATCAACTACTATTTATTTTGTAGGCAAGTCTACCTCTGTCAATAGAACAAATAAAATATAGACGTTGCTCTAATTAAGTAGGAGAAACATCTAAAAATCAAGTAATTACAACAAAGTAAAGCAAATGTTTAGGGATACAAAACTTTAAGGGATCATTCACCTTCGTTGTTGTTTTCTTTTCTTTTCCCCTCTTGCTACATTCCAGAAACCACCCATTTCTACACTTCACTTCAGTGGAGGAACAGTATCATGTTAAAAAGCAAATGCTACACATAAATCTATAGGACTCTTTCTAGATTATTTTTTTTCCCAAAATCAGTAGCCCTAGAGAAATATGTGGTGGAGGGCAATGAATCACCTTACAACATTAATGTGTATCTGAGGGAAATTTTTAAGATAGCTCATCTTTCTAATTCTGCAATCATTAAAATTAGAAAAAATGTGGTTTATAAAGAAGCAAAAAATAGGGAAGGTAGAAAATAATGTTATTTTTTTTGAGAGAGATGTGAATCCAGCATCAGAACAATTTCAGGAATACAGTAATATCTTCAACTAAGTTTATGGAATCATTAAGCATATAAAGGTATAGCTCTTTCCTCAGATATCCATAACCAGGCACAAGCACATTGAAAACTAATTAAAGACAGAAAGAGCTTTAGAAACTTCTCAGCATAACATAGAAAAGGAATAATTATCAGGTACCCAAGGTGGCATTAACTGAGCAGAAATTGCTATCAGAACTGAATGAAATTCAGGGACATCGCATTTTAGAGTTTGAGGTTACAGATTCTGATGCTAAACTTCTTAGATTCAAATTCCACCTCCATTACTTATCAGCTTTGTGACCTTTTGAAGGTTGTTTAAAATTTCTTTATTCTTGATATTCTTACTTAAAATGGAACTAATGGCAGTGCTTACCTAATGTGAATGTGAGGAGAATTCAGTCATTTAATTTTTGAAGTTAAATAAAAAACCTCAGAAGGTAAACCTTCTGTAAGTACTAGCTATTATGAAGATCCATGATAAAATTAGTGGTCTAAAGACAAAGAATATATAGCTTAGAAATTACTTCAGGGAAAGATAACTTAAGTTTCAGTCCAAATAAAAAGGAAGAAAACTCTTGGCAGAGTTTCTGTAGAACTCATGGAATGATGGCTTAAAAATTCAGTTCAATGAAAAAAAAATATGTATTCACTGTTGAGTTTGTTGTCTGAGCTAGTACTCACCAAATATTTTTGAGAATTACAGAAAAATCATAAATTATACATCAGAGAAATCTGGTAGTCTCAGATACATAGGAATGTTACAAAGGAAATTATTTTAAATTGAATTCTATGAGCTAACTAAAATTTCTCTAGGCAACAAGAGAAATTTTATTTGCCTCTGTGAAGCGATGAAAATTATAAATGTATAGATTATAAATGTAATTTAATAAATTGTATATTATAATTATATTATATAATTATAGATTATAATTTATAATTTAATAATTTTAAATTATAAATTTATAAATTATAAAGTTAGAAATTTCATGAAGCCATGAAATTATAAATTTCAAGGAGAGAAAAAAATATGGCAGACTGGAAGCAGCCCATGAATCTTCAGTTCCCAAGGAAAGAAGAGTGAATAAAGTGCTTCTGGAGTCTTGGAGGCTCCAGGTTGCAGAAAGGACACAACACCCAGAAATCACAGTGGAGCTGCCTAGCGATCCACAGTGAGGCTCTGTGAGACTTTCCGCCCCTGATCCCTGGCCCCAATAAGTGCTGCCATAGCCAGTTCACACCACTGGTCCCTAGACACATTGCTGCTTCAGAGAAGGAAGTCTGTGCCAAGAAAGTTGCCCATGTGCCTCTCCACACAAGAAAAATTTCCCCTGCAGCCACCAGCAAGTGTAGGTGTGGGTCCAGCCACCATCAATGGAAAAGTTTATCCTGAAGACACCATCAGAGGAGGCATCAGGAGGGCAAAAAATGTCAGATTAGAAACAACCTGTAAATCTTCAGCTCCCAAGGAAAGAAGTGTATGTAAGAAGCAGGTGCCTACCTAGAGACAACTGTTCTCAGAAAGAACATCACAAAACTACAGAAAACTACAGAAAAGCAACACAGGACTATCTGTGTGGAAAAACAACGTGATGGGTGATACATTTGATGATACTGAAGTATGTATGGGGAAGAGTAGCAGGACAGAGAGCTGACGCACCATGCTCATCCTTTGGGCAGCGGGGTTAAGTTGTGAGGGGGCTACCTCCACTGCCACAGATAGGGAACCAGTCTGGAATCGGAAGAGTCATTACACCACACAATAGGTGCAGTGGCGATAAGGCAGCAACTAACGCCATCCTGAACTCTCAGGTGCTCCGTGCCAGGTTGGCATGGGGCTCATATTTGTGGCTGAAACCTTCATATTGCCCCCACCAGGTTAAGGAGAGAACAGAAAAATGGGAGGCTCCTCTAAGTTGTACTGGGTGACTGAACCTAAGTGCCCCCCCCCCAACAGCGCCACAGGATTTGAGCACACAAGCTCTGATGTGGCAGGCTTTGGGCAACTGCTTCAGTGGGTCTTGGGGTGTGTGGGGACAACTCTATCATCCTTGACCACTATAACAAACATCTACCCACTTGACTTGGCATTGGGTTCCTGAGCCTGCAGAATAGCCAGTCACCTTTTTGGTCCCAACTGCCTGCTGCCTACTCAGCCCTGATGTCTCCTCCAGGTTGGATCAACCTCATCACCCCCATGGTCCTGCACCTTGCCCAGAGCCACTGCTCTCCTTCTGGTTCCTCCTCAGTCTGGTATCTGAGGCTCACACACAGAGATCAAAGCTCTGCCTCCATGTCTCCAGAGATTCTATCAGGCCCAGGACATCACCAGGAGATTCCAGCACTGCACCTTGCCCCTAAGACCCTACCATGATCTTCTAGCACTGCCATAAGCTCCAAAGTCCAATGCCCAACTAGGGATCCCCCGGACAAACTACAATGATGCCTGGTTTGAGAAAACGCCCATAAGAATTGCCTGGATAATGCCTCATCTAGTTGTCACTGTCAACTCTGTTGAAGAAACTGCAGTGGAGTAATTCTCCCCAACAGCAGCCTTGATGAGGAGCATTTTGCCCAGCTCCCGAATTTTAAAATATAAACACAGGTATATTCTACTTTAATAATATTTTTAACTGACCAATATTTATTAAGGATAACTTTTTGATCTCTCAGTTCTGGTTAGTACAAAATTATAATTTGCATATGTCATTATATTATCCTTAGAATACAGTATATAAAGTAATACCATTTTGTGTTGAAAAAAATAATAGAAAAAATGACAGCTAGCAGACATAAATATACAGAAAAATTAAAGTATGCATTACTTTATTATTTGTCTCTGATTATCTTCCCCTTCCTGTCTGTGATTTCAAGCCCCAGTGAGTCTTAATGATTTTATGCTTTTGGTATTTGGGACAGCCAGAAAGCCCAAATTTTCTGAAGTAAAGATATTTAGGCCCAAAGGATTTCTCATTCTCCTGCATTTATCACTGACTTGGACATTCTTAGAGAATTTCAGGATCTTGAGAAGGAAACAGGTTTCTGTTTACCCCTAGAGTAGCTATGATCAGAGGGAGCAAGATTTCGGGTGAAGAACATCTTGTTAAGGTTACCATATTTAGCAAATAAAAGATAGAATGTCTGAATTAATTTAAATTTAAAATATACAATAGATAATATTACCGTATTGTATGTCCTATACGATATTGATATTTCCATGTATTGAACAACTATTTGTTGTTTAGTTGAAATTAAATTATACCTGATGTCCTGAATTTTTGTCTGTTAACCTAATCACAGTTCACCTAGAAAGTTCAGATCTTAGGGTGGCACCTATGGCTCAAGGAGTAGGGTGCCGGCTCAAGGAGTAGGGTGCCGGCCCCATATACTAGAGGTGGTGGGTTCAAATCCGGCCCCAGCTAAAAACTGCCAAAAAAAAAGAAAGTTTAGATCTTAGATGAATGAGAAAAATTTCACTAAAGATGTTTTTGTTATAAATTTATAATAACAATTCTGATAACTCGTAGAATAGTTTTAGCTTCCCAGGCATTTTTAAGTCACATGCTCATTTTAAGCTCATATAACGCTATTAATATTTATTAATATCACTCATTTCATAAGTGAGGAAACCAAGCCAAAAGAAAAGCTTAGAAATGTTCCAAAGATCTAGTAGCAATCAGCATTAAAAGGACCCTCCATATGTCCAGTAGCTCTACACAATGGAGAGATTCAGCCAAATAACCAGGCAGTCTGACCACACAAGCTCTTTAATGCAGGCACTGCTTGAACACCAAGGGAACAGGTGAATCCTGGGCACTGTGACCTGTGGGCTGGGAAAACGACTGGATCAGATGTCTGAGTAATAGCAAGGTCCTTTACAGAGGCAAAAAACTTGTGATCTTGACATGAGGGCATAGTTGGAGAGCTCATAGGCAAAAGCTAAAGTTTCTGTACTATGTACTGTTTTTCTGGTGTTAGAGCATATAATTCCTGAGGTCATCATCAGGCCCCTATCAATTGTCTACAGGTAATCTTACAATTCTTTTCTTTTCTCTTTTCTTTTCTTATCTTACTTGTCGTCTTTCCTCCTCCTCCTCTTCTTCTTCTTCTCTCTCTCTCTCACTCTCCTCTCTGCCTCTCCTTCTTCCTCCCTCCCGTTATTCAGTAAACGTACCAAGCTCCTACAGTGCAATGCATTTAAGGACTCTTTTATATAAATGCTGGAAGCACCTAAAAGGGAAGAAAAAGACCAGAATTCTTGTATTTGCAGAGCTTTCATTCCAGTTGGACAGAGAAAGAAAATGATCAATAGATACCATATGCTTATGGTTTTAAAAACTGTAAAGACTAAAGTAATAAAACTGTAGACAGGGCAGGGATGATTGTGACTAGGTACATAGAAAGGTTACCAGTTTTAAGAGATTAGTTTAGTTGGGCATCACTGTAACAGTAACATTTCAGTGATGACTCAGAGGAGGTAAGGAAGTTGTTAATCTTGTGATGGTCAACAATCTAAATATGGACTTGCACCTTGAGGCTTGCCAGAGCAGGAGAAAAAACCCTAGGTTTATTCTGAGGTATGGGTGAGACGAGATAGAAAGAGGAGGTGGGAAATACATCAGGTACACAAACTCATCTTGTTGCTGCTGAGGATCCTAAGGAAATACAACACTTACAGCCTGAGGTGTACGGGGGAGTTTCTGTCTTGGAGTAGGGGAATGTGTTCCCCCTATGAGGGTAGACTATTCTGTGAAGAGCATGTGACAACAGAACTCACAGAACTTTGTCCTCCTGTGCTGTGCTGGCCCCTCATTGCATGTCAGTAACCAAGCAGGATCGTTCATTTCCTTAGATGTATAGGAAGGACACACAGCTAAAACAATCTGAAGTCTTACCTATGGATAAAAACCTAGCATCATGGAAGGAGTATGTTAGGGATCCTGGAGAGAAAAAGAGAGTAACAGCATATTTTTGAGCATATGTAGCTTTGAGTAGCAGCATATTTTTAAAGAGTCAATGACATAAGACAAGAGTGTGGATGCCGAGGATTGTGGTGACATGGACTAAGGTACCTTGAACACCCAAACATCAAAAGGAAATAGTTTCATCATGCTCCTTGGGAGTCCATTCTGGGGGACAAATCCAACGCCAATAGGATGGTAATAACTTCTTGCTGTTGCAAATTTCTAGACTGCCTCACCATCACAGTTTAGATCTTCATGAATTTTATCAGCTATGCAAGAATCTTGTAAATGTATTTATGATTCTTTGATAGAAATTTTGATAATGTTTTTAAATTTTGGACTCAGTTTGACTTATGCCTTGTCCAAAAATCAGTAAAGTAATGATAATAGTACTGTGTGTGATTCTTTTTAAAGCTGAGGACTACACAAAGAGAAACTAGACAAGCTATGTATAACACCACTGAGTCACCAAGATCACACTCAGTGAAGGCACCTTCAAGGAAAATCCATTTCCTAATATCAAAAATTGTGGAGACTAAATGCCTGTAATATTAATAAATCCCAGAGGCTTAAAACATGTGGTCAACAAATTTAGATTTCAGTCAGCATTTTCTGAGGAAAAGACAAAAGAAAATCAAATCCCATTTTAGTTTTTGAATAGAATTTAATAATAAACTGAAGGACCACAGTGCCAGATGTAGAATACAAATAATTTTAAATAAATCATGAACGTTTGAAAAACTATATGAAAAGGAACTATCATACGAACATAAATGTAGGCACTAGAATGAGACAAATAGATGTGATCATTGAATGAAAACTTTATAAGAATTACCTTGTAAGAATTCTTACTTTATAAGAATTATTATACAAACATATATATGTTTACAGTATATCTATATATATGTTTGTATGATATCAGGTGTTCAAAAATAAAATTATAAGATGAATATTAATTTGTTAAATTACAAAGGAGTTTTGACATTGCTCACATAGTCTAAATTATTCAGTTCTTTGTATATGATGAAAAAGTCCTGAATGTACTTGATAAAATGAGTCTTCATTATAAAAACAAGACAGATGCAATAGCTCAAACCACAATTAAGCATAAAGGTTGTACTGCTAAATATAAATCATAAACTGGATATTATAAAATGTGGTAGAATGCACTAAAAATAATATCTTCTCTTTAAACTTCTTATACATAAATTTCAAATAGGAGGCTATGAAGGGGGAATACTTAAAAATTAAGTGATTAATAATATTTTCAGTTCCGTATATCCACCTCATTTATGTCTTATTCTTCCCTTGTGATGTGTTCATTTTGGCCAGAAATGATTCAAAGGTAAATGTCAATTAAAATTACTAACAAGTGAATATTTTTTACTAATAAACAAATTTTATGGTATTTTTTCCATGTAACTTTCTTACTACAAAAGTGCTAAGAATATTTATGGCTACTAAACTTGTGATATTGTTTGAATTCATTATATATTTTAAGAATTCTTTTGAAGTTATTCCAACCAGTCCACATTATAAGGTAGCCATATGTTCTTTCTTTGGATTTTTTTCTCACATAAAATTAAAATATGTACAGCTTTTAATCTGAGTTTTACTTTCTAAAAGTTACAAAGATAAAAATCTACTGCTTTAATCTTAAAAAACTTACTCATGCATGCGTGCACACACACACACACACACACACTACTCTTGTTAATTTTATCTTCTCTATTTCTTCAAAAAGAATATAAGGAGCAAAAATTTTGTAACCACTGGTCTTAATAATTCCAAAAATTCGAGTCAGTGTTTACTTCAAGCTTTGCCATTTAAAACACAAACTCTGTCTCCATTCTCGTCCATGATACTGGGTTGTTGTTACTTCTCATGACAACTTTCTGTATTTAGTTCATATTGAATTTGAAGTTTTATTATAAAATAAGAATCAAAGGAGAGCTGAGAAAGAGGATAAACATAAAGATACATATAAAAAGCTATTTTGATAGTTTTATTCCAATTAGGCAGATGAGAATATAAAATATTAAAAACCCTGTATCTTATGTATTTGTGTATATATATATAGGTAGATAGATTAGTACTAAGGATTGACTATAGATAGTATACAGAAAAATCTATTTATTTATTTATAATTGATATTTCAAAATATTAAGGGGTATAAATGTTCTTGTTACATGGATGAATTGTATAAAGCTGAGGTCAAAGCTTTTAGTGTGCCCATCACTAGAATAGTTATGTTTTTGCCCTTAACCTCCCTCCTCACTTCCTTCCTTCTTAGTTTCTAGTGCCCCATCCTTTACACCACTTTATAACCATGTGTACCAATCATTTAGCTCCCACATATTAGTGAGAACAAGCGGGAAAACCTGGATGTTTTAAAGACTATAAAACTTTGAATTTTTTTTTTTTTTTTTTTGTATTTGTCTGGAAGGATTTGGAGAAAAGTATCACAAGAATAGAAAAGCAGGAATTCAATGTAATCAATACTAATATGAAACTAGTAGATGAACAACCACACACCCACATGAAAGAAAAATACGATTGAATTCAAGAAGGTGTGGAAGGAGTGGGAGCAAGGGGTTTGGTAAGTTCTTACTTAATGGGTATAATGTAGAGGTATATGGCACATCTCCTGGATGAGGGGGCTCAACTAATCAGACTTTACCTAAAAAATGCAAACAGTGTAACCTAATCATGTGTACCCTGATATTAATCTGATTTTTTTAAATAAAAAACACTTTTTTGTTAAAAGAAGATCGAGCATAGAAAATTGTAGAAATGAGCAGCTACAATGTAATAATAAAATATATCATGAATTCATGATATTAAAAATATTCTTGAAATATAAATTTAATGAAAATATTTCAATGTAGATGATATGGTTTACAAAAGATAATGGAGAAATATGAAAGTATAACCTTGGAATGTTCATGAAGGCTGTAGTTTCAAATGTCCTTTAATTGGCTTTTGCATTATTTCTCACAACTTTCCACTAAAATGTTAATGGAGGTGAACAAAGATGCCAACCCATTAAAATCTTAAAAATTAAGTTACAGTATACATATATCCAGGACCTATGAAGAATTTCTTAGATTATATACAAACAATAAAATGGACTAAAGAATTCAATAAGTGGTTTGCTTATGGTTTGGTGAATTTTTCCAGAGTTAATACAACAGAAATTAGATTCAATTGGGCGTCCTTGTCTACTTCCAGATCTGAGGGAAAGTGTTTTCAATTTTACTCCATTCAATATGATTTTGGCTGTGGGTTTGCTGTAGATGGCCTCTATCAGTTTAAGAAATGACCAATATAAGCCTATTTTCTAAGTGTTCTGATCACGAAAAGATGCTGGATATTATCAAAAGCTTTTTCTGCATCAATTGAGAGAATCATACAGTCTTTGTTTCTTATTTTATTTATGTGATATATTATATTAATAGATTTATGTATGTTGAACCAACCTTATATCCCTGGTATTAAACCAACTTGATCATGTTGTATAATTGTGTTGTTGAATTCTCTTTGCTAGGATCTCATCCAATATTTTTACATCGATGTTCATTAATTATATTGGTCTATAATTTTTTTTTGCTGGATCTTTTGCTGGTTTGGGGATCAGGGTATTTGCTTCATAGAATGGGATGGGAAGTATTCCTTCTTGTTCTATGTTTTTAAAAGGTTATGTAATATATGTACTCATTTCTCTTTAAAGGTTTGATATAATTCTGATGTGAAACTATCTGGTGTCAGACTTTTCTTTTGTCTCCACTGCTATTCAACATAGCAATGGTAATCTTAGACCTCGAAATCAGGCAAGAGAAGGTAATCAAGGGTTCCAAATGGGGTCAGGAGATCAAACTCTCACTCTTCACAGATGATATGATCTTATACCTGGAAAACCCAGGGATTTCAACTACAAAACTCTTAGAAGTGATCAAGAAATACAGCACCATCTCAGGATACAAAATCAATACTTATAAATCAGTAGCTTTTATATATGCCAACAATAGTCAAGATAAAAATATAGTCAAGGACTCTTCCTTTTACAGTACTGCCAAAGAAGATGAAATATCTGGGGATTTACCTAAAAAGAATTTGAAAGAGAATTATGAAACTCTGAGAAAAGAAATAGCTGAAGATGTTAACAAATGGAAAAACATACCATACTCATGGCTGGGAAGAATCAACATTGTTAAAATGTCCATATTCCCAAAAACAAAATACAAATTTAATGCAATCTCTATTAAAGCACCTCTGTCATACGTTAAAGATCTGGAAATAATAGTACTTTGTTTCACATAGAATCAGAAAAAAACCTTGAATAGCCAAGACATTACTCAGAAATAAAAGCAAATCAGGAGGTATCACATTACCAGACTTCAGGCTATACTATAAACCTATAGTGATCAAAACAACATAGTACTGGCACAAAAATAGAGAGGTAGATTTATCAAACAGAATAGAGAACCAAGAGAGGAACCCAGACACTTATCATCATTTGATCTTTGATAAGCCTATCAAAGGATGAATTGGGGGAAAGATTCCCTATTTAATAAATGGTGCTGGGTATGGACCCCCACATTTCACCATTAACAAAATTTGATTCTTACTGGATGAAAGATTTAAACTTAAGGCATGAAACTATAAAAATACTAGGAGAGAGTGCAGGGAAAACCCTTGAAGAAATTGGCCTGGGATAATTTTTTATGAGGAGGACACCCCCTGGCAATTGAAGCAACACCAAAAATAAATTAGTGGGATCTGATTAAACTAAAAAGCTTCTGCATAGCCAAGAAAACAGTAAGTAAAGCAAGCAGACAGCCCTCAGAATGGGAGAAGATATTTGCAGGTTATATATTTTTGACAAAGGTCTAATAACTAGAATCCACAGAGAACTCAAACTCATAAAAAAGAACAAATAATTTCTTTTCTTTGTGGGTAAGAAATTTGAACAGAAGCTTCTCTAAAGAAGGCAAGTGCATGGCCTACAGACACATGAAGACATGCTCATCATCTTTAATCATCAAAGAAATGCAAATCAAAACCATATTGAGATATCATCTTACTCCAGTAAGATTAACCTACATCACAAAATACCAAAACTACAGATGTTGGGGGAATGTGGAGAGAAGGGAACACTTCTGCACTGCTGGTGAAATGTAAGCTAATGTGTTCTTTTTGGAAAGAAATTAGGAAAACTCTCAGGTAACTAGAAGTAGACCTACCATTTTATCCTGTAATTCCTCTGCTAGATACATACTCAGATGACAGAAAATAATTTTTACAACAAAGATATTTGCACCAGAATCTTTATTGCAGTCCAATTCATAATTTTCAAGTCATGGAAGCAGCCCAAGTGCCCATCGATCCATGAATGGATTAACAAACTGTAGTATATATACCATGGAATACTATGCAGCCAAAAAAGATGGAGACTTTACATTTTTTTATGTTACCCTGGATGGAGCTGGAACATATTCTAAAGTATCTAAAGAATGAAAGACAAAGTATCCAATGCACTCAATACTATTATGAAACCAATATATAATCGCCTGCACTTTCTTATGAATGATAGACACAACTATAATCCAGAAAGGAGGAGGAAAGAAGAGGGAGAAGGGAGAAAAGGGGAGAGGGGAGGTCAAAAGGAGGGAGGGTATTTGGTGGGATCTCACCTAATGAGCACAATGCAAGAGTACATGTCATAACTATTAAGAGTGGAGTATAAGTGTCTTAACACAACAAAGAAGTAAATGAGGTAATGGTTATGTTAACCAGTTTGACGTAAGAATTCCAAATTGTATATAAAATCAGCACATTGTACCCTATAAATGCATTAATGTACACAGTTATGATTTAATAATAAAATAAAATAAAATAAAGAAGTTTGATTCAGTCACTGTTAGCTACATGGCTGAAAGTCTTATATCTATTCCTACTGGAGGTGACATATTTCTGATCTGTGAACAGTGTATGGGGTTAGATTGCATTACTATAAATTTTGTGTATCACTTTCTTCTCCCTAGACCTGAAAATATTCCTAGTGTTATTTTAATTCAGAATTCACAAAAATCAATGATTTAAAATGTAGTTGAGCATTGAAATTTGGAGAGAAAATTTCTATGAAATTATATTGATCTACAGATCAATTTAAAATAAACTAACATTATGAATATTCCTATTCACAAACATGAACTGTCTTCCTATTTATTTAATTTTTAATTACTTCTAATAGGAGGAAAACTTGTATTCATGATAAAAGGATTACATATCATATGTTTAATACCATACTGACCAGTACAGAATATAATTAATACTGTAAAAATATTAGATAAGAAGCACCTTTATACTATTCTTAAATACTTTGGGAAAAGGCAAACATGTGGAAAAGTTAAAATAGTAACTATTATTGAATGTAGAAGATAGATCTATAAACAAATGTTGGCAGTATTCACAAGTGTAACAGATTATAAATGAAAATTTTTCCATTTCTCCTGCAATTGACAATGAAGCTACATAGCTGATGATAAAAACTCATTACTTATTCTACATAGATGATAAAACTGTCAAGGAACCACTAAAAGTCAGGGATTGAGAGCTCCGGTGGGCTCTATCACATTCAGTCTTCCCATTCAGCTTCCAACAGCATCTACATACACAAAACCCTGGACAAGAGGTGGGAGGCAGTGTTGGCGATAGGGGATATTTAGAATTGGGTCTTTTGACATATTCGGGAAGCATTTGGCCTCGATAAAGAGAGCTTCCTTTTCAGACACACCTTCAAATGACATTGGCTACTCTCCAAAAGAATCATTTGAAGATATTAAAGTTGCTTTGGAGACTGGAAGCCTGGTGTTCATTTCCCAGAGTAAAGTCCACTTACTTTTAAGCATTCATTACCTTCTGTATACCTACTTGAAAAGGTTAAAAAAAATTGACAAAGGGTAGCAAAATAATGCAATGATTAGCATTGAAATGTTTTGCTTTCTCTCACTTTTTATAATAGAAAAGACATACCATTTTCCTTTGGCTCTAGTGATTCTGCAGAAGTAAACTATCCTTGAGCTGTCTTGCTGGTTATCTAATTCCAGAAGACGGCCTACTTGGTAAGGGGGGAAAGGAATCTGAGGAGAAGGAAAAGGGAGAATTCACGGTGGGATGGCATTTGGATTTTCTTAGTGAGGGATCTGTACAGTTACCTGCCCCTGTGGTGTCACATGAGAGTGGTAGAATTTAAACCCCGGCCATACAGGAAACACTGACTAACAATCAGGTTAGCTAGAGATACAAGATAAAGGTTGAAACTAAAAGCAAAGATAGAGAAATAGAATTTGCTTTTTGTAATTAAGACCATGGAGGGAATATACATATTCCTGAAGCAGCTCATCCTAACATTTATTCCAGGCTTAAGGGGATTTCACTGGGCAGGAGAATGGAAAGGATTAAGAAAACACCCTCTATCACTTCAAGTACACAAGATTATAAGTGTTGCCAGGATTTGGGAGGAGGAGAAGGGAAGGATTAACTTTAAATAGGACATGAATATGACATGTTAAACTAGTTGGATGTTTTATCACTGTACATAATCAAGAGGTATGGAATCTTCCCAAAATATCTCTAAGAGTCAGTAATTAACATTCTGAAGAGCATGCTTGAAAGCAGTCACTATAGAACTATAAAACCATTTCAAGTGTATACTCTGCCAAGTTTAGACTACTAAATAAATCAGTTACCCAAGGAAGCAATAGGAACAATTGGAGCAGAAATGGTAATACAACCATGTCTGAACAGAATAATTTAGACTTGAAAAAAATAAACTTACAACTTTACATTCTTTAAAGAGGTAGGAATCTCTTAAAAACCAGTGTACTGTGATTGAAATGCCCTTTTGTGCAGTTAAAATCTGCAAATATAAACATGAAAGTACCTAGGGAAAGCTTCAGAGATGCAAGAAAAGTCAGAGAAGGTGGATTAAACTTGGAAGATGCCATTCATCTGTGGGGACTACATTTATGAAGGTGACAAAAATTGACCAGAGGATCTGTTTAGTAAAATTTTAAATATGACATATACGGTTTTCTAAAAATTTCAGTTACAGCCCACCTTGGAAAATCTTGCAGGTTAAATGCTTTCATGATTTAGATAGAATCACCAGATACAATTTCTTAGGAATGAACAAGAGGTGGCAGAAATGGTCTTATTATCTTATGTGAAGATGCACAATCAGGGTACATGAAGAAACACAATGATAATTATTAGAGTTCTGAGTCAGTAGCTCACAGCTTTTGGGATGGGAATGTGCTATGGCATTTTTTTTTTTTTTTTGGAGTTTTTGGCCAGTGCTGGGTTTGAACCCTCCACCTCCAGCATATGGGGCCAGTGCCCTACTCCGTTGAGCCACGGGTGGCACCCTATGGCTTTTGACTCCTTTCTCCACCCTAATTCTTTCATGGAAGGTACCAGGTGAGAAGGGTTCTCAGGAATCAATGGTAGAGATGAAGCCTTCCTCGGGAAGAAGAAACTGTCAAGCATTATGTGGATATCTTCTTGATCAACAGCTGTTTGATGATTCTCTCTGTGTACCTATTTAAGGACTTGGGAGAAAACTCACACAAGAAATTTCAAGGCATGGAAAAGAGGCAATGGGGCAAAGGACCCAGAGATAGATGCCAAATGATCAAGGTCACAATTAAAAGCTGAGACATGAATAGAGAAATGGGAGATAGTAGGGCCCAGAGCACCTCTCCCATCAGATAGTCCTCTAGTGGGGAATCCACCAAATCTGCTCTAGCTAGTTTGGAAAGAGGAACATATATCAGGAAGAGCCATTTTTTAACAAGGAAGAAAAATAGTTTCAGAATAAGACTAAAACTAAAGGAATAAGAGAATAAGACTAAAACTAATAACTAAGGGAATAAAGAAAAAATTATCAGAAACTCTGAAAAACAAAACCAAAGTAAAATAACCAAAAACTATTCCTAAAGTCAGTGGTGTGGTATACTGGTCTGAGTGAGATTTTTTTTTTTTTTTAAAGTCTTACTTGTACCTTTAGCTATTTTCTAAATTGAATGTCAATATTCTTATTCTCATTTTTTATATTTTTATCACTATAAATATCAAGACTTTGTGTCCCTGGATATGGAGTTGGAAAGAGATGTGACTAGATGGAAGAAACTGGTTCCAGCACATCATGACCTAAAGCTTACCTTACTTCTAGACTTTTTCAACTGCATGGAAAAATGTATAGTTGAACATGGGCTTGAACTGCCAATGTGCACTTACATCTCTCTTTCCTTCTACTTCTGTTACCCCTAAAGCAGAATGATCAACTGCTCTTCTCCTCCTGCTCAGCCTACTCAATAAAGAGCTTTTTCATGATGAACTTACAGGTAATGAATAGTAAATATATTATCTTTTCTTTATGATTTTCTAAATACTACATTTTATTTTCTGTAACTTACTTTATTGTTGGAATACATTATATAATTCATATCACATGAAAACTGTGTTAATACCTGATTATGTTGTTGGTAATGTTTCTGACCAATGTAAACTATTAGTAGTCAAAAGTTATACATAGATCTTCAACTGCATGATGGTCTGTGCCCTTAACTCCCATATTGTTTTATGTTGTTCAAGGATTAATTCTATACCCATTATAATTAAAAATGGTGGCCATAT
Source organism: Nycticebus coucang (assembly GCF_027406575.1). NCBI lineage: Eukaryota > Metazoa > Chordata > Mammalia > Primates > Lorisidae > Nycticebus > Nycticebus coucang. Next base: position 61,498,296 of record NC_069780.1, on the reverse strand, counting down.
GGTTTATTATTTGAACATGGAAAATTTTGTGAATTAAAATCATGCTACTATGAGTTCTGTAGAGTTACAAATGTCTAACCTGGGATTTCTCAGGCAAACTGAAATGTATTATCACCTCAAGGGAACCAATTTGATTTTGTGTCTCATAATAATTGCATAACATATCTTCACTGATATTTAGAATTAGTAATTCTAAAAAATCTATAGATTTTAAATCTATCAATTTTAAATATGTCCATGGATAGATCTGTAATGGCAGTACAAGAGAGATACATAAGACTGAAAATTTAGACATGACTCTAAATTCATGGAGATATGAGATCTTTGAAAGTACTATTCTCACTCAGTGAAACATTTGCTAAAGCAAAGATCATAAACCAGCATCCCTGTAGGTCACTGTCAGATACATATATGCTCTTTGTGAATGAAAATATATTTAAGAAATTAAACATATTTACTTCTGAATCTTTACTCAACATTGATACTATGTTTGTTTTACTACTGGCTGCATCCTAGGTGTATCATTGGCCTAGTATCACATTTTATCTTAAGTTTTGGAATGGCGACTTCCTGTTCCATGTGGGTCATAACAATGTGAATCCCAGTTTCTAGGATTCTAGGCAATATTTAGAAATTCTAAAGGAATATTTTAAGATCATGACTTTATACCCCCGTTAAGTGCAGCATAAATTCATACATATGTCACCTAGAGTTTTGTCCTCAGAGTAATTTCAATTTCTAAAGGGTATATATATTGAATTAAAAGTAAATATGAAAGCAGTATACTGAACCCCATAAGTGCATCAATGTACAAACTTATGATTTAATAAAAAATAATAAGAAGAAAATAAAATAATAAATAAAAGTACCTTGATATTTGATAATTTAGGACCTTCAGCATACTTTTTTTCATATTGTCAAAATTAGAAATAAAAACTGATATTTAAATTGATACTAATTAAGCCTTCATCTTAAGTAAGAATTGAAAGTGGAAGAAAAATCCATAAAGATTTCATGTATGTTATTAATCCAATTTATATTACTTGGTCATAGATACACCATGAATAATTAAACCTAAAGATTATCATGATAAACTTGAATTAATCTATAATTACTTTTATAACAGGGATACTCCTACAAATGGTATGGCTGGCACAAAATGAGAGAAATGTGGAGTGGAAACAGGTGGGAGTATGTAACATAATACCTATTACATGTTCTGTTTATGTTATAATGCAAGGATAAAAAAGAATCTTACTTATAACCAGAAAGAAGACATAAACTTGTTACCTACAGAAGGACAGAAAAATCGAAAGGTTGTTAATGTCATAACCAAAATTGGAAGTTGATGGACTGCCATCTACTTTGTTTTCAAATCGTTATATGTAGTGTAAAGCAATATACCAACTAATATACCCACAGAGTGTGATTTATATGCAAAGGCACAGAAAGCTATTATCATACAATCAAACACCCAAAAGGAAGGTGACCTATGTATTCATTCTTTAGCAAATATCTAAAATTTATACTATAGACAAATTGTTGATTAATCAAAATTATATACTAAGAGATCAAATAATACAAGGTGTCTCAAAGTTTGTGACTACAGTTCTCATATACAGGGAAAAGGGGAAAGTGTAGCTAAATGTACTCATATTTATAAAATATTCATTACAAAATTTTATAAGAATATTTTTTAAATATCCTCTGTGTATTGGCCATCTCTTTGTAAAATATTTTAATGACTATTTTTTAAGTAAAGGTACATTAACTACAATTTTCCATTTTTCTTATGGATGGCAACTTTATTGATGACTTTGGGGACACTCTGTAATGTTAAAAAAGAATACATATGGAAACACTGTAAATAAATATAAGTTGCAAAGATAGCTATAAATACTAAAATACAGACTAAAATACAATTCACTGAAATATTTAGCAATGATGAATGAGATTAATAACCTCTTAACTCAATATATTACCAACTCAAACTAACAGTGAGTTTGGAATAGAAGAATAAAATGTAACCAATTTATTTACGCTGCCTACATCTCACAGCCTAACAATCGTCAACTGAGATGAACATTGGCAGTGTTTCTGAAGATGACAATTATTGCAATAATCTTTGCAAAAATCACTGGCAAAAATGTGACTACAAATTTTAGAATATGATATACTTTAACCAAAATTATGTTTCACATATCATATTTTAAGAAATATAATCATCCAACACTTGAGATTATTGAATAAGAGCATGAAATCAACATATATCAGTGATATTTTTGGTGTTATTTTTACCTGGAAATATGGTCAACACATAATATGAAAATGGCAACATAATATTACTTCATATGTGACATATTTCAAATTATTAAATGTATATGTGTGTTTGGGGCAGATAGTGACATTACAAAGAACATAAAATCTCCTATTTTTATTCAGGTATTTTTAGATTTTATTTTCCAGAATCTCCATCATGATTATGATGCGTAATAACATATTAAATATTCAGATAATATATATTTCTGATTTCTGATTTCCACTAAAATATTATTCAGTTCAGCCAAAGTATGCTACAAGAACAAGTGACCCATAACTTCAACCATGTAAAAATATTGAGGAATTTTTTCCTCCTACAACTCTATTGAGGTCTGCCTTAAACTCTGCTCCACCTGGGACACAGAGACTAACAAAGCTGATTCTTAGTAAAACACTGCTGATCTAGATAGAGAAGGAAGAGGACCAAGGAAAACTATATGCTGACTCTTAGAGATTCCACTCAAACAGGACGTGTTGCTGTAGCTCACATTTCCTTATCCTTTTCCATGAAGGACAACAAATATTTGAGCAATCACAACTATCATATCAACAAAGCCCTTATATAAAAAGTAATAATTGTAAAGAATGGTTTAACTGTTTAAAAATTGTTATCCCATAGGAAAATGATATGACTGTGATAGGCACATTTTAAAATACATCCTGAGATTCCTGTTTCTTGCTGTATGAACACTGTACAACTCTGACCCTTGATAACTGAGACTTTTGAATATAATGAAATGTCACTTCTGTTATTATAGTATTTTATATGGCAAAGGGCTTTTTTTTTTTTTTTAACTCTGTATGTTTAATGTCCAAATTATTGGCTTTGAGTTAGTCAGAAGAAGATTACCTTGAGTGAACCTGACCTAATCAGGCAAACTCTTAAGAGATTGTGAGATTCGAAGACAGAGAAATTTTGCTGTTGATCTTGAAGCAATAAACTGCTGTGTGGTAACTGGCCTACATGCCTGTTCATGGAGTGAACCCTTAGAAGCTGACAGAAGCCCTTGCTTAAAAGAAAGAAAGTTGGGATCACAGTCATTCAACCACAATAAACTGAATTTTGTCAACCACCAATGAGCTCAGAAAAGGATGCCAAGCCTCAGATGAGGTTGCAGGCTCCTAATATCTTGATTGCATCTTTGTGCGTCTTGAGCAGAGAACCCAGCTAATTTATACTCAGAATCATGATCCCCAGAACTATGTGATAATAAATAGAGATAGTTTTAAGTAACTTCCTTTTTATTTTATTTTATTTTATTTATTTTTTTAGAAACAGAGTCTCACTTTATCACCCTTGGTAGAGTGCTGTGGTGTCACAGCTCATAGCAACCTCCAACTCCTGAGCTTAGGCGATTTTCTTGCCTCAGCCTCCTGAGTAGCTGGGCCACAATGTCTGGCTATTTTTTGTTGCAGTTTGGCCAGGGCCAGGTTCAAACCCACCACCCTCAGTCTATGGAGCCAGCACCCTACACACTGAGCCACAGGCGCCACCCCAGTAACTTCATTTTTAGCTTCTGTCACACAGAAATAATACAATTACCCCAAAGATCTACATAATGTTAAATTATAGTAATAGTAATAACAGCAATTACTAAAGATAACCACACTACTCCTTTATTTTATGTGTATATATAATGCTATTGCTGAACTTGTGTTAGATCATGCACAAACACACTATTCGATGAACAACTAATTAAACAATATGTGCTGGCTTATTTTTCATAATAAAATAAAAAATGCTTGAATTAGAAAATAATAACCTATGACTTTATTTTACTAACACCTTCATCAGATTTACTCACTTTTTATCTTATTCTTGCTTATAATTACAGTTGTGATTATTTAAAATTCATGTTTGCACTTCCAAAATGATACAACTCCTTTTCTTCCAATGTTAAATAAAAAAATTGGCCAGACTAAAATTAGTTATCAACTCTTTTATTTATAATGAATCTTTTACTTACATAAAATGAACAATAGTCAATACAAGAATAATGTTAATACATAAACACAAGGGACTTCTGCTTCCCTTCTGCTTCTATTTTTTCATATTGTTTTTTTCATATTTCAATATGGAAAAATATTGACAATCAAAACTTGTTTCAATCCATCAGTGCAGTGAGGTCACAGGGCAATCAATCGGCCTAGAATCTAAGAAAAAATAAGTGACTCTAGTGAAGAGAAAACAAAGAAAGCACGGGTAAAAAGTAGAGCTGACACATTAGTTAAGTAAAATTTAGCTTAAAATTTTAAACCAATTGTAAAGGTTGGATGTGTGCTGGAATGAAAATATCAAAGCCCCGAGAAACCACAGATACCAGGGCCATCTACACCTACTTGTGCCAGGAACCAGCCTAGCCAAGTTATTAGGAAAACCCGGGAGTAGACCAATGTGGGATGAAAAAAAGAGACACAGATAGTGGGATCAGGAGGACCTTTCCTCGATAGGAAAAGGCAGCCTCAGCTTTATTGCACAGCGTTTATATACAGTAGCTTGAAGGCATGATTTTGTCATAATTGCATAACTTGATTAAAAACAACCCAAGAGCAGAATAGCATTCTCAGCAGTCTGAGATGACCAAAATGGGATGTCTCCATTCTAATCTGGTTCTGGAACCAGCCATAAAAGGAAACAGCTGGGGCCAGGTTGCATTCGATCTTTAACTCAAATGTGGTTCCTCAAAACTGGGGGACCTTGTCTCCCAGGAGGTCAGCTCCCAACATACTTGTAGGCTCTTTTATCCTCAAGAGAGAAATTGAGGACAAGACAAAAAAAAAAAATAAGAGAAAGAAGAAGAAGCACAATACACTGCCTGGATCCTTCCCCTGTAGGGAACTACAGACTTAATGAGCTATAAGCCTGGAAGTAAAGTCTTTACAGAAAGGCAGGACATGCTGGCTACACAGAAATATTTACCAAAAAAAGAGAACACAAAAACAACACTCAAAGAGGAACAGGAATGCCTTCCGGGTCAGACCAATAAAGAACTTCCATTGTTACAAATGAGTGAGCATATACCTAGTAGAGGAATTATAGGATTGAATGGCAGGTTTATTTTTAGATTTCTAAGTATTCTAAAATTCCAGGAAGGCTATGTTAACCAGTGAGATGAAAATATGTCAAATGGTATATAAAACCAGTGTATGGTGCCCCATGATTGCATTAATGTACACAGCTATGATTTAATAAAAAAAAAAAAATGAGATAGTGACACAGGGTTCCCAGGTTCAGAACTGGACAGGAACCCCCATTTCCTAGGAAGAGGTGAGTTCAGAAATCAGTCTCATCACAGACCCCCACCTCTAGGCATAAACAGGCCTTTTTCAGGCCACATTCTCTGGGCTCAAGCCAGGTCACAACAAAGCAGTTGTTTTCCTAAATTGAATCACCTTTAATATGATTTGAGTAACTAGTTGAAATTGTGTTTATGTCCAGAGAAAAGGATATGTGAAATGTACTTCCTCAGAAAACACAATAATTTCATTAATTTCAATAATCTGACTCCAACATATTTTCTTATATCTTTAATAAAACTAATTTTCAGTGTGTTCTCTTTGGCACATACACAAAGCTTGTTCATATGTTATCATATGAAGTCCTATAAAACAGCAGGTTAGGTTGACATTATTATTACCATTGTCTAAATTAAAGATGGAATCTCACAGTGAGCACAACAGCAGACTGTAAGGAAGTAGCAGAGCAAGGATTTGATTCCTGGCTTTGCCTGTAACACAGCCATTCAGCTCCTATTCTGCTTTTCTAATCTTCTATGGAAGTGGTTCATTTAAAAAACATCAAAATATTATTTAAATGTGTCTCTTTGGACAAATGCATTATTTTTTGGTAATCTCAAACAATTTTGAATATAAGCAAGTCTATTTAGCATTTTGGATATTTCCCATTAACATTATTCTAAAACTGTGCCACAAACAACTACAAGCAAAATTCAAAAATAATATTCACAAACACAAGCCACCATAATTCATACTGCTTTTGAGTCACCTCTTGTAATCTTATGAAAGTGATGGAAGTGGCTGCCCATGTGTAAAGTAGTCATAGGTCCTTTACAGGCTTAAGAAGGCAAATATGTGTGCAAAGCAGATAAGACCAGATCTAGAGTACTGGGATGTTATTTATAAGTCCAAAACATAGCTTGGAAGTGGTATAACTTGTTTTCAGTGTGGTCCTATTTCTTGGCTAAGAGAATAAAAATCTGTGTTTTATATATAATGCACCTATTGTTGTAGCTAGCCAACCTAGAATCACCAACCCAGATGATAATTTTTTTAAAAGTTCCACTGCCCTTTTTATCATGTCACATTAAATTTACATTAAAAAATGTTCCACATGTATATGAAAATAAGATTGCAACCACTCTTTTCTTCTGGATTCTGTGTGCCTGAAAAGTTGTCTTCCAACCCTTAACTCTGAGTTTTAATTTGTCTTTTAAAGCTAGGTGTGTTTCGTACAGACAGCAAATGGATGGCTTGTGTTTTTTAATCCAATCAGCCAATCTATGTCTCTTAAGTGGGGAATTTAAGCCATTAACATTTATTGAGGTAATTGATAAGGGTGGTAGCATTCTATTCATCTTTTGTGAAAGTCCATTGCATAGTTTTGTCTTCTGCATCATTTTGGAAGCTAGGTTCTGCCCTTTCATTTCTGGGTGTTTACTTTGCTGGCGGTCCACTGTGATGATCAATGTGTAGAACAGGTTGAAGTATTTCCTGTAAAGCTGGTCTTTTTGCAAGTTTCTTTAATGTTTGTGTATTAGTAAAAGATTTGATTTCTCTGTCAATTTTAAAGCTTATCTTAGCGGGATATAGAATTCTGGGTTGTAAATTTTTCTTTTTAAGTAGATTAAAAATAGATAACCATTGTCTTTTGGCTTGAAACGTTTCATTAGAGAAGGCTGCAGTCACCCTGATGGATTTGCCCCTGTAGGTCAATTGGCACTTATGCCTGGCAGCTTGCAAAATCTTTTCTTTTGTCTTGATTTTGGACAGGTTCATCAAAATGTGTCTTGGAGAAGCTCTATTTGAGTTGAGATGACCTAGGATCTGATATCCTTCTGAAAGGAGTGTGTCAGAGTCCTTGGTGACATTTGGAAAACTTTCATTTATAATATTCTCTAGTACGGCTTCCATTTCTGGGGCATTCTTCTTCTCCTTATGAGACATCTATAACTCCTATGTTTGGATGCTTCATAAAGTCCCATAATTCTGTCAATGAATATTCAGCTTTGTCTCTCTTCTCTTCTGCCTGTTTAACTATCTGAGTTATCTCAAGAGCTTTTAAAGCAACTAAAGTCAGAAATACAAAGGAGGTCACTTCATGTTGGTCAAGGGAAAAATACAACAACAAGAAAACATTTCAATTCTAAATGTTTATGTAGCCAACTTAAATACTCCTAGATTCTTGAAACAGACCTTACTTAGTCTGAGCAATATGATATCCTATAGCACCATAATAACAGGGGACTTTAACACTCCTCTCACAGAGCTGCACAGATCCTCTAAATGGAAATTAATCAAAGATATAAGGATCTTAAATGAAACCCTAGAACAGCTGTGCTTGATAGATGCATATAGAACACTCCATCCCAAAGATAAAGAATATGCATTCTTCTCATTGCCCCATGTAACATTCTCCAAAATTGGTCATATCCTAGGTCATAAAACAAACCTCAACAGAATCAAAAGAATGGAAATTTTACCTTGTATTTTCTCAGACCACAAAGCACTAATGATGGAATTCAAATCCAACAAAAATGTTCAACCCCACACAAAGGCATGGAATTTAAACAACCTTATGCTGAATGACAATTGGGTGCAGGAAGAAATAAAAGAAGAAATCGTTAACTTCCTTGAGCATAACAACAATGAAGACACAAGCTACCAAAACCTGCAGGATAGAGCAAAAGCAGTCTTGAGAAGAAAATGTATTGCCTTAGATGCCTAAATTTGAAAAACAGAAAGAGAACACATCAACAAACTTACAAGCCATATTATTATGGAATTGGAAAAAGAAGAACAATCTAAGCCTAAACCCAGCAGAAGAAAAGAAATATCCAAAATTAAATCAGAGATCAATGAAATTGAAAACAAAAGAATCAGTCAGAAAATTAATGAAAGACGGAGTTGTTTTTTTGAAAAAATAAATAAAAATAGATAAACCTTTGGCCAAACTAACTAGGAGTAGTAAAGTCTCTGATAACCTCAATCAGAAATGATAAAGGGGAAATGACAACTGATGCCACAGAGATATAAGAGGTTATCTATGAATACTACCAGAAACTCTATGCCCAGAAATTTGACAATGTGAAGGAAATGGATCAATATTTGGAATCACACTCTCTCCCTAGACTTAGCCAGGAAGAAATAGAGCTCCTGAAGAGACCAAATTCAAACACAGAGATAAAAAAACAAAAAAATCTCCCAACAAAAAAATGCCCTGGTCTGATGGCTTCACACCTGAATTCTATCAAACTTTCAAAGAAGAGCTTATTCCCACACTGCAGAAATTATACTAAAAAATTGAGGAGAAAGGAATTTTCCCCAACACTTTCTACAAAGCAAACATCACCCTGATACCAAATCCAAAATAAGACCCAACTTATTGGGTCCAAATAGGACAACTTCAGACCAATTTTGCTAATGAATATAGATGCAAAAATTCTCAACAAAATCCTAGCCAATAGGTTACAGCTTATCATCAAAAAAATCATACATCCTGATCAAGTAGGTTTCATCCCAGGGATACAAGGCTGGTTTAACATATGCAAGTCCATAAACATTAATCACCATATCAACAGAAGCAAAAATAAAGCACATATGATCCTCTCAATAGATACAGAAAAAGCATTCAATAAAATCCAGCATCCTTTTCTAATTAGAACACTGAGGCGTATGGGCATAGGTGGCACATTTCTGAAACTGATTGAAGCTATCTATGACAAACCCACAGCTAATATTTTACTGAATGGAGTAAAACTGAAAGCTTTTCCTCTTAGAACTGGAACCAGACAAGGTTGCCCTCTATCACCATTACTTTTCAACATAGTGCTGGAAGTTCTAGCCAATACAATTAGGCAAGACAAGGAAATAAAGGGAATCCAAATAGGAGCAGAGGAGGTCAAACACTCCCTCTTTGCTGATGACATGATTTTATACTTAGAGAATCCCAAAGACTCAACCACATGACTCCTGGAAGTCATCAAAAAATACAGTAATGTCTCAGGATATAAAATCGATGTCCACAAGTCAGTAGCCTTTGTATACGCCAATAACAGTCAAGATGAGAAACTAATTAAGGACACAACTCCCTTCACCATAGCTTCAAAGAAAATGAAATACCTAGACTATACCAAAGAAAAGAGGTGAAGGACCTCTATAAAGAAAATTACAAAACCCTAAGAAAGGAAATAGCAGAGGATATTAACAAATGGAAGAACATACCATGCTCATGGCTGGGAAGATTCAACATTGTTAAAATGTCTATATTTCCCAAATCAATCTACCAATTATATATGATCCCTATTAAAATACCAACATTGTACTTTCAAGATTTTGGAAAAATAATTCTTCATTCTTCATTTTGTATGGAACAAGAAAAAAAAAAAAAAACATTTTTAGTGATGAAGAAAAGTTGGGGGCATCACCATATGAGATTTTAGGTTGCACTACAAGGCCATAGTGGTCAAGGGAGCATGGTAGTGGCACAAAAATAGAGACACAGGCATAGGGAATTAAATAGAATATCAAGAATGGAAATTAACAACTCACAACCACCTAATCTTTGTTAAACCAAATAAGAACATACGTTGGGGGAAAGACTCCCTATTCAATAAATGGTGCTGGAACAACTGGATATCCACATGCAAAAAAACTGAAACTGGACTTGCACCACTCTCCACTCACAGAAATTGATTTAAGAAGGATAAAGGACTTAAATTTAAGGCATGAAACAATAAAAATCCTCAAAGAAAGCATAGGAAAAACACTGGAACATATTGTCCTGGGGAAAGACTTCATGAAGAAGATCCCCATGGCAATTGCAACTACAACAAAAATAAACAAATGGGACTTGGGGGGAGAGACAAGATGGTGGGCTGAAGCCAGCTTTCAACAGAGGCTCCTGTCCAGAAGGAGAGTTAAGGGACAAGAATTTAGTAAGTATCCTGGTGGATTTGAGCCACACCAAGAGAGAAGGTTGAAGAACGCACATCAACACTGCTGAGGCAAGCTGTGATCACAAGGATGAAAACAAAAGCAAAACGGCTCACTTCTGGATATTCTGAAGCCACACCCACTGTCTCCCTGGGCAACCAGAGGAGGCCACCAGTGAGCAAAGGATTTGCCTGACACTGCTCACACACCCGGGAAGCTTCCAGGGCAGGGCCGACACAGAGAGGTAATCGGACATAAACCTCCAGCAGCAAAGACATTTGAACTCAGAGCAGCCCGTCTTCTGTAGGCGATTTTAGCAGAAACAGAGACAGAACCCCACAAAGTTGTCTGTTCTGTTCTGTTAGCAACATCAATCAGGGACGGGGCTAAGCCTGAGTGAACACCTCCCTCCCACCACCTGCATCAAGCACTCAAAGATGTCAGGCCCCATCTCCTCCTGCTAGATAGCGGCAGACTGCAGGGGCCTGGCAGACTTCCTTGAAATTCATGCAGGTGCAAACCCCTGGAGTATCTGTTCACTACAGGCAACTGGGTTAGCCATCTGCAGAGATACCAGTGACTGGGTCCGACAGAGGGGCAAAGTGGGGAAGGAGACATCAACCTTCCCAGACTGATCTATTTGCTAGGTGGCTCCTCCTGACTCCACGCAGCAATGGAGTAAGCCATATCAGAGGAGTCACCAGACCCCTGTGATCCAGTTCCCAGAGACTTCTTGAACTCTCCCACCCGAGACAGGTGCCGATTGAGACAATCAATTTGGACCTTTTGAACTGAACTAATAGACTGAGGACTTTTCAGGCGGTGCCCTGGGTATGCGGTTGTAGGAAGGTTTGATTTTCCTTTTCCAACTGGTGCCAGAGGTGGGCGGGCAGGGTGACTTAATTGCTGGTTTTTCCACATAGCTGAGACTTCAAGCCAGAGTAAATGGTACAATAGGATCGAACAGAAACCAGCTGAAAACAAGACAGAACCACTTAGCCCCACCACACAAGACGGGGCCCCAGTTTCTCAGGCCACAACACTGTACGGGCCCTCAATAAAGCCCCAGGGGAAAAATCAAAGGGAGTAAAATAACTATGGGGCGGAATCAGCAGAAAACTCTGGTAACATGAATAACCAGAATAGATCAACCACCCCAAGAAAAGATACGGCAGATGTGATTGAAGATCCCATTCATAAACAACTGGCTGAGATGTCAGAAATTGAATTCAGAATTTGGATTGCAGACAAGATTAATAAAATGGAATTAGGAATTCGAGGAGAAATTCAAAAGTTGTCTCAAGAATTTAACGAATTTAAAGACAAAACCACCAAAGACTTAGACACACTGAAGCAAGAATTTACAGCCCTCAAAGATGTGAAAAATACAGTAGAATCCCTCAGCAACAGAATGGAGCAAGCAGACGAAAGATTTCTCACACTGAAGATAAAGTCTTCGAACACTCCCAATCTCTCAAAGAGGAAGATAAATGGAGAGCAGAAATGGACCACTCACTCAGAGAACTCTCAGATATTTCGAAGAAAATCAATACACGAATAATTGGGATTTCTGAGAATGATGGTGTGGCCTCGAAGGGCACAGAGGCCCATATGCATGAAATTATGAAAGAAAAATTTCCAGACATGCCTAGAGAATCTGAAATTCAGATAGCAGACAGCTTTAGAACCCCTGCACGATTCAACCCCAATAAGTCATCCCCCAGGCATATCATAATTAGCTTCACTAAAGTTAACATGAAAGAGATTTTCAAAGCAGCCTGGCCAAAGAAAACTATTACATACAAAGGAAATAATATTAGAATAACTGCAGATCTCTCTGCTGAAACTTTTCAAGCCAGAAGAGGGTGGTCATCAACTTTTAATCTCCTAAAGCAAAATAACTTTCAACCCAGGATCTTGTATCCAGCTAAACTGAGTTTCATTTATGATGGAGAAATTAAATACTTCAATGACATTCATATGTTGAAAAAATTTGCCATAAGTAAACCAGCTCTTCAGGATATTCTCAGACCTATCCTCCACAATGACCAACCCAATCCTATACCACAAAGGTAAACTCACTCAAAAACTTTGGATCAAACTCCAACTTCCATACTAGTGAAAGGATTAAAAATGTCCACTGGACCTTTGAAAAACTCAATACCCAAAATTCCACCAGACTTATCAATTCTCTCCATTAATCTGAATGGCTTAAACTGTCCTCTAAAGAGGCATAGGTTAGCTGACTGGATACAAAAACTCAAGCCAGATATTTGTTGCATACAAGAGTCACATCTTAACTTAAAAGACAAATATAGACTCAGGGTGAAAGGATGGTCATCCATATTTCAGGCAAATGGTAATCAGAAAAAAGCAGGTGCTGCAATTTTATTTGTAGATACAGTAGGCTTTAAACCATCAAAAGTAAGGAAGGACAAGAATGGTCACTTCATATTTGTTAAGGGTAATACTCAATATGATGAGATCTCAATTATTAATATCTATGCACCCAACCAGAATGCACCTCAATTTATAAAAGAAACTCTAACAGACATGAGCAACTTGATTTCCTCCAGCTCCATAATCGTCAGAGATTTCAACACTCCTTTGGCAGTATTGGATGGATCCTCCTGAAAGAAGCTGAGCAAAGAAATCTTAGATTTAAACCTAACCATCCAATATTTAGATTTAGCAGACATCTACAGAACATTTCATCCCAACAAAACTGAATACACATACTTCTCATCAGCCCATGGAACTTACTCAAAAAATTGACCACATTTTAGGTCACAAGTCTAACCTCAGTAAATTTAAAGGAATAGAAATTATTCCTTGAATCTTCTCGGACCATCATGGAATAAAACTTGAGCTGAGTAACAACAGGAATCTGCATACTCATACAAAAACATGGAAGTTAAATAACCTTATGCTGAATGATAGCTGGGTCAGAGATGAGATTAAGAAAGAAATCGCCAATTTTTTGGAACAAAACGACAACGAAGACACAAACTATCAGAAACTCTGGGACACCGCAAAGGCAGTTCTAAGAGGGAAATTTATAGCACTGCAAGCCTTCCTCAAGAGAATGGAAAGAGAGGAAGTTAACAACTTAATGGGACATCTCAAGCAACTGGAAAAGGAAGAACATTCCAACCCCAAACCCAGTAGAAGAAAAGAAATAACCAAAATTAGAGCAGAATTAAATGAAATTGAAAACAAAAGAATAATACAACAGATCAATAAATCAAAAAGCTGGTTTTTTGAAAAGGTCAACAAAATAGATAAACCTCTGGCCAACCTAATCAGGAAAAAAAGAGTAAAATATCTAATCTCATCAATCAGAAACAACAAAGACGAAATAACAACAGACTCGTCAGAAATCCAAAAAATCCTTAATGAATATTACAAGAAACTTTATTCTCAGAAATATGAAAATCTAGGGTGGCGCCTGTGGCTCAAGGAGTAGGGCGCCAGTCCCATATGCCGGAGGTGGTGGGTTCAAACCCGGCACCGGCCAAAAAAAAAAAAAAAAAAAGAAATATGAAAATCTGAAGGAAATTGACCGATACTTGGAAGCACGCCACCTTCCAAGACTTAGCCAGAATCAAGTGGAAATGTTGAACAGACCCATATCAAGTTCAGAAATAGCATCAACTATACAAAACCTCCCTAAAAAGAAAAGCCCAGGACCAGATGGTTTTACGTCAGAATTCTACCAAACCCTTAAAGAGGAATTAGTACCTATATTACTCAACCTGTTCCAAAAGGTAGAAAAAGAAGGAAGACTACCCAACACGTTCTATGAAGCAAACATCACCCTGATCCCCAAACCAGGAAAAGACCAAACAACAAAAGAAAATTATAGACCAATATCACTAATGAATATAGATGCAAAAATATTCAACAAGATCCTAACAAACAGACTCCAGCAACACATCAAACAAATTATACATCATGACCAAGTCAGTTTTATCCCAGGGTCTCAAGGCTGGTCCCATATACGTAAATCTATAAATGTAATTCAGCACATAAACAAATTAAAAAACAAAGACCATATGATTCTCTCAATTGATGCAGAAAAAGCTTTTGATAATATCTAGCATCCCTTCATGATTAGAACGCTCAAGAAAATTGGTCTAGAAGGGACTTTTCTTAAACTGATAGAGGCCATCTACAGCAAACCCACAGCCAATATCATATTGAATGGAGTTAAATTGGAATCATTTCCACTCAGATCAGGAACCAGACAAGGCTGCCCATTGTCTCCATTGCTTTTCAACATTGTAATGGAAGTTTTAGCCACCACAATTAGGGAAGAAAAGGCGATCAAGGGTATCCATATAGGGTCAGAAGAGATCAAACTTTCACTCTTAGCAGATGATATGATAGTATATCTGGAAAACACTAGGGACTCTACTACAAAACTTTTAGAAGTGATCAAGGAATACAGCAGTGTCTCAGGTTACAAAATCAACATTCATAAATCGGTAGCCTTTATATATACCAACAACAGTCAAGTTGAAAAAACAGTTAAGGACTCTATCCCATTCACGGTAGTGCCAAAGAAGATGAAATATTTGGGAATTTACCTAACAAAAGACGTGAAAGATCTCTATAAAGAGAACTATGAAACTCTAAGAAAAGAAATAGCTGAAAATGTTAACAAATGGAAAAACATACCATGCTCATGGCTGGGAAGAATAAACATTATCAAAATGTCCATACTACCCAAAGCAATATATAATTTCAACGCACTCCCTATTAAAGCTCCACTGTTATATTTTAAAGATCTTGAAAAAACAATACTTCGTTTTATATGGAATCAGAAAAAACCTCAAATAGCCAAGACATTACTCAGAAATAAAAACAAAACAGGAGGAATCACACTACCAGACCTCAGACTTCACTACAGATCTATAGTGATCAAAACAGCATGGTACTGGCACAAAAACAGGGAAGTAGATATCTGGAACAGAATAGAGAACCAAGAGATGAATCCAGCTACTTACCGCTATTTGATCTTTGACAAGCCAATTAAAAACATTCAGTGGGGAAAAGATTCCCTATTTAACAAATGGTGCTGGGTGAACTGGCTGGCAACCTGTAGAAGACTGAAACTGGACCCACACCTTTCACCATTAACTAAGATAGACTCTCACTGGGTCAAAGATTTAAATTTAAGACATGAAACTATAAAGATACTAGAGGAGAGTGCAGGGAAAACCCTTGAAGAAATTGGTCTGAGAGAGTATTTTATGAGGAGAACCCCCCAGGCAATTGAAGCAGCTTCAAAAATACACTACTGGGACTTGATCAAACTAAAACGCTTCTGCACAGCCAAGAACACAGTAAGTAAAGAAAACAAACAGCCCTCAGAATGGGAGAAGATATTTGCAGGGTATATCTCTGACAAAGGTTTAATAACCAGAATCCACAGAGAACTCAAATGCATCAGCAAGAAAAAAACAAGGGATCCCATCGCAGGCTGGGCAAGGGATTTGAAGAGAAACTTCTCTGAAGAAGACAGGTGCATGGCCTTCAGACATATGGAAAAATGCTCATCACCTTTAATCATCAGAGAAATGCAAATCAAAACTACTTTGAGATATCATCTAACTCCAGTGAGACTAGACTATATTACAAAATCTCAAGACCAGAGATGTTGGCGTGGATGCGGAGAAAAGGGAATACTTTTGCACTGCTGGTGGGAATGCAAATTAATACATTCCTTTTGGAAAGAGATATGGAGAACACTCAGAGATCTAAAAATAGATCTGCCATTCAATCCTGTAATTCCTCTGCTGGGCATATACCCAGAAGACCAAAAATCACAACATAAGAAAGATATTTGTACCATAATGTTTATTGCAGCCCAATTCATAATTGCTAAGTCATGGAAAAAGCCCAAGTGCCCATCGATCCACGAATAGATTCATAAATTGTGGTATATGTACACCATGGAATATTATGCAGCCTTAAAGAAAGATGGAGACTTTACCTCTTTCATGTTTACATGGATGGAGCTGGAACATATTCTTCTTAGTAAAGTATCTCAAGAATGGAAGAAAAAGTACCCAATGTACTCAGCCCTACTATGAATCTATTTTGGGGCTCTCACATGAAAGCTACAACCCAGTTACAATCTAACAATAGTGGGAAGTGGGAAAGGGAGGGGAGGGAGGGGGGTGGTGGGTAGAGGGAGGGGGATCGGTGGGATCATACCTGTGGTGCATCTTACAGGGGTATTTGCGAAACTTGTTAAATGTAGAATGTAAATGTTTTGGCACAGTAACCGAGATAATGCCAGGAAGGCTATGTTAACCATTGTGATGAAAATGTGTCAAATGGTCTATGAAGCGAATGTATGATGCCCCATGATCATATCAATGTATACAGTTATGATTTAATAAAAAAAAAAACAAAAAAAAAACAAATGGGACTTAATTAAACTAAAAAGCTTCTGTACAGCTAAGAAGACAACAACCAAAGCAAATAGACAATCTTCACAATGGGAAAGCATATTTGCATATTTTTAAACAGGCAAAAGCTTGATAACTAGGATCTATAGAGAACTCAAATTAATCCACATGAGAAAAGCAAGTAATTCCATATATCAGTGGGAAAGAGAGATGAATAGAACCTTCTCTAAAGAAGACAGACATATGGCTAACAAACATATGAAAAAACATTTATCATCCCTATCAGAGAAATTCAAATCAAAACCACTCTGAGATACCATCTAACTCCTGTGAGAATGGCCCACATCACAAAATCTGAAAACTGCAGATGTTGGCGTGGATGTGGAGAGAATGGAACACTTTTACACTGCATTAGTTTACACTTTTACAGTGCAAACTAATGCAAACATTTTGGAAGGCAGAGCTCAGAGAACTTAAGCTGGACCTCCCGTTTGATCCTGCAATCCTATTACTGGGCATCTACCCAGAAAGAAAAAATCCTTTTATCATAAGGACACTTACAATAGACTGTTTATCACAGCTCAATTTAGAATTGCCACACTGTGGAAACAGCCTAACTGCCCCTCAACCCAGTAATGGATCAACAAGCTGTGGCATATGTACACCATGAAATACTGTTCAGCCATTAAAATATATATATATATATATGTATATTAAAACATATATATAATATATATATTAAAATATATATATATATATAGAGAGAGAGAGAGACACACACACACACACACACACACAGACTTTACAGCCTTTGTATTAACCTAGATGGAAGTGGAAGACATTATTCTTAGTAAAGCATCACACAAATGGAGAAGCATGAATCCTATGAATTCAATTTTGATATGAGGACAATTAATGACATGGGGGGAAGGGGAGAGCAGAGAGAGAAAGAAGGAGGGAGAGGATGGGGGAAAGGAAGAGTAGAGAGAGGGAAGGAGGGAAGCGGGTGGGGTCTCAGTGTGTGATACAACTTTTGGGGCAAGCACATGTAAGAGGGATTTCCTAACAAATGCAATCAGTGTTACCTGGTTTCTTGTACCCTCAATGAATCCCCAAAAATAATAAAAAAAGGTTCCATTGATTATGTTCTTTTTTTATATAAGAAAAAAATTTGCAACTTTAACTATAATTTTTGGCTATCCCTCTAAAATAAAAAATTATAATATAAAAAGAAGTAAAGATGTATTTCATAAAGAAGGAGGTATATTTAAAAATAATAGAAATTGTGGAACAGGGCAGCACCTATGGCTCAGTCGATAAGGCGCCGGCCCCATATACCGAGGGTGACGGGTTCAAACCCAGCCCCAGCCAAACTGCAACCAAAAAATAGCTGGGTGTTGTGGCGGGCGCCTGTAGTCCCAGCTACTCAGGAGGCTGAGGCAAGAGAATTGCTTAAGCCCAGGAGTTGGAGGTTGCTGTGAGCTGTGTGAGGCCACGGCACTCTACCGAGGGCCATAAAGTGAGACTCTGTCTCTACAAAAAAAAAAAAAAAAAGAAATTGTGGAATAATGTATCTGAAATTTCAGAATCATACTCAGTGTGAAAGCATTTTTCACTTGCTTATAACTTAATTTTCCATTATTCTTTGTAGACGAATATTAGTTTGAATTATTTTAAAAGTAAATAGTATATAAGGGTGGCGCCTGTGGCTCAAGGAGTAAGGCGCCCACCCCATATACTGGAAGTGATGGGTTCAAACCCAGCCTCGGCCAAAAACTGCAAAAACAAACAAAGTAAATAGTATATAAATACATAGATTTTTCTAATGGCAAAAAGTATGGTCAACACCTTATTTATGTTAAAAAAAAGTAAGTTATTTATTATTGCTAAAAAACCCTAGATGTTCAAATATATAAGTCAAAAAATTAGTGGAAACATTTGATAGAATATTATATGTACAACTAAATATCATTTTCAAGCATTTATTAAATGGTTGCTTGATGCAAGATGTTATGTTAGCAAATTTTTTAAATATTAGTTGTAGTCCTCATTAGAACCCCAAGAGGCATGTATTAATGAATTTACAGATGAAGAAACAGAAGACTTCATGAGATGTAGCAACTTTCACAGATCTCATACATGAATTTAAACCTTTTCAAGGTGAATATGTATTTCAAAATATCCACAGAGATGGAAGTCATCACAATAAAATACAAAGCATTAATATGTAAATGAATATATTTGGTATGTGTGTGCTTTTGTGTAGTTAGGCGAGCAGCAGCTTATTTGTGATTTAAAAGCATCTTTTCTCTAAGCACTATTTCATTTCATGCTAATTACATAATAATGTGATGTGTTTATGGATAATTTTCCTTATCCATTTCTATGCCTTCAGACTATTTTTTAAAACTCTGAACTGAGTATGTACTGCTACATGTAATCATTAAGCTAAGCATGCTTAAAATGGGACAAATACGTGGTAACTCAATTTTCTCTATAGTTCATCATAATTCTCAGTCTTGGACAATCATTAATTTTGGAATCATTTGTTCAGTTTCTATGTTGAAAAAAATATGTAGCGTCATCTTCCCTAAATTAAGTGAAGGATGATTAGAAAAGCAAGTACCTGGATTTCTGTGAATTATTTTCATCAGCTTCAGATTACAATATGACATTGGATAACTATGCCATGCAATTTATGCAAATATGCCAACAGGAAGGGACTTTACACCTGAAAGCCTCAAAAAACACTGCATAGTACCAGACTAACAGCTCCAGTCTTGCCTATATTGACCTCCTAAAATTTTGATCAACACACCAATCTGTACAACATAAGAAGGGTTATATGCTTAATTATACACTTTGTTGTACAAATATTTTCATGCATTTCAAGAAATATTACAATTTACCTATTTTTTTTTTTTTGAGACAGAGTCTCAAGCTGTCACTCTGAATAGAGTGCTGTGGTGTCACAGCTCATAGCAACCTCAAACTCTTGGGCTTAAAAAATTCTCTTGCCTTAGCTTCCCAAGTAGCCGGGACTACAGGTGCCTGCCACAACGCCTGGCTTTTTTTTTTTTTTTTTTTTGCAGCTGCCATTGTTGTTTGGCTGGCCCAGGCCAGGTTCGAACCTGCCAGCCTCAGGGTATGTGGCCCGCGCCCTATCCATTGAGCTATGGGCACCGCCCATACAATTTACCTATTAATGATTGTTATTATTGTTGTTGTGATTATTGTTATTTACCTTAAATCAATTCCTTTTCTTTTTAATTTTTTACTTTCTTTATATTTTGAAGTATTAAGTGGATACAAATACTTTTGTTATGCATAGGTTTGGGTGTGCTCATCACCAGAAGAGTGCTCATTGTATGCAAAAGGTCAGATATTAACCCATGCTCCCTGACCCCATTCTTGGTTTCCATTGACCTTTACATATCTTTGTGCCCATGTTCTTTTATCCCCATCACTTAGCTCCCAAACGTATGGTGTTTGACTTTCCATTCCTGAGAAACTTTGCTTGGGATAATGATCTCCAGTTCCAGTGTCCTACTCTAGAGGACTTTCCCAGAGAGAGAGGGGCAGATGCATTGAGCCTGTGATGCAGCTGTTCTCCTACATTGTCCTGTTCTCTGTGGTTGTTACAGTTGAAGCCAGGATTGGGGAAATATTTTTTCAGATTCTTGGGCTCGTCCCTAGGCCACTGTTGAAATCTCAGGCTGAGTGCTAGGCAAATACTTCTCCATGGAGGCAGATGGCATGACCTTAGGGGCACGTTGCATGTCTTTTGTTGCTGTCTGAGCACATCAGGGGACCGGGAAGGGTTACTTTGTATATTGTGTGAATAGCATAGGAACTTGGGAAGGAACAGGACAGTCTAGCACTTAGGACTCTCAAGGGACCTTGGTGGGATCCTGCACATAGGGACCTTGGTGGGATCCTGCACATATCACAGAACCACAGCCGGCACATAGCTGGTTACAAAACCTTCATTGGTGGCTGGAGCTGCAGCCAAGAACAGGTTGAGCCACAGAAACTTTTTTGGTTGCTATGTGTGTCACAGGACTTTGGCAGATGCCTATGTTAGGTACAGGACTTTCTTGGTGTCAGGACAAGGTTGGGTTTTTTGGTTCATTCCTGGATACATTGTGGGACCACAACCAGCATTGATGCACCTCAATGGGCCACAGTGACTGGGCACCTGTACTTGTGGAGACAGGAAAATGTACAGTACCTGGCCAGGAAATTGCTGTGAGTGGTGCTATCCCTTTGCCCAGGTCTACTGTGGCAGCTTCTGTAGTGCTACTCAGGTGGCAGCAGTGGTACTATTGAGGTGTCAATGTATCAGGAACAGATATCTGTGAGCACCTGCTCTGTGGTGCAATGCCACTGCATGGTCCCCAAGTGGCTCCCTGATCAGTTTGGAAGCCTATTGTTACAGTGGACTCCTCTTGCAGTACAGATTACAATGTCCATTTGGAAAATAGGGAAATCCAGGGATCTTTCCCTTAACCCTTCCCCATGTGTCAATGCTTCTCCCAAGTACCTTCTGATCTGGCCCAGTGGACCTCCAGGCCTCTTTCCCCCAAGTTTTTAGGCATTTCTTGAAACTTCTCTGATGGTTCACAATGCTCTGAGACAGTCCATCTACAAGTGAACTCTACCCATGACCTTTGATCTTCTCCTTGAGAGTGGGGATTGTGGGCTGCTTCTAGTCTGCCATCTTGGACCTAAGGTTAATTTTATATATAAGACAATGAATACTAAAGAAGAAGATCCCCAGTCCAAAAACTTCCAGTCAATGAACCTGAAGAAACATCTGCCATTATTGCAATATAATTATTTTATATCAGTTATAGTTGGGTAAGGTATAAATTCAAACATAGACACATGAAAATAATTATTGTAAATATCTTGACTTTTGTTTTATTTTTGGTAGATATGTTCTTCTGGACTGTCCATCATCCCTTTCTTTGAGCATCTGCCATTGTCTTACTTTCTGTCTCACTTTTTGTCTCAAATACCTTAGAAGCACCTGCATAATTCTGAAGCTATTATTCCATTTGCTCTTTGAATTTCAGTCTCCTTAGAGAAACAAATGGACAAAGAACTTAGACTCAGTAATCACGTAGAAGGTCTCTTCTATTTAATATTCTCAACAGGTTCTCTGACTCATGGGTTCTTTTGTTTGTTTGTTTGTTTTTATAAGACTGCTTGTATTTCTCCTCTTTTCTTTTCTCCTCTATTCTGAGCTAAATATAGGATTCTTTTTTTGAATCAGGGCAATCAGAGTTCTCTTTGATTGCGTACAATGACATTAGCATATATCACCTTAAACACACACACATATTTTGTGTAGGATTTTCCTTTGAGACACATAAAAAGTAGGAACGTATATTTATCCTGTAATGTAAATCATATATGCAAACAAGTATTTACAAAGCACTATTCCAAAACACAACATATCGTGTAAATTGTAAAAAAAGTATGCTATAATGTGATGGAATAGAGATTTGGGTTAGACATCTCTCAGAAAATGCATCAAAATGTGGGTCAAACGGAAATGTCCAGGAGAAAAGATAAAGCTACAGCCTTCTATTTAAAAATAGGGTAAATTACACATGTTGTTAGTTTTTAATTCTTGGATGCCTAGCTAGTATTCCCATAAATTATTTATTGCCAATTATGTAGTTAAATTTCTGAATTCAAAAACGTTTAAAATGAAATGTTATTGGGCAAGGCTTTGAAAACATTTATCCTTCAGCTTTTCAGAAGCTCTCTCTCTATTCTTAGTTTGTCTCTAACAAACTCCTTGTGACTACTGCCCTTTAAGAACCATACTTACTGGAATATGGGAAGTTTCAAAAATAAATAAGCTGTAGTGGTGCTATCCCTTTGCCCAGGTCTACTTTATTAGGTCTAATAAATACCTAATAAATACCTTACAATAATAATATTAAATTTCTAATCTCTACAATAGCTCATACTAAAGCAAATGAGTTGTGCATACTTATAAAACGATTCAAGATTATGCTATTCTTGTATCGTTTTCAACTAATTTGGAGATCATCCTGTGATAATTAGAGATTCTCAATGAAAAAATGTGGCCATTTACCTTATTCAGTGTAGAAGTTTAACTTAAAAAGAAAATTCTCCTGGATTATTCTATTTGACATGAATGGAAATTCCATACATAGACTAAGTTTCAAATAACAAAAAATGTATGTGAGATTTGTGATTTATTTAGGTATGATTTTGTGAAGTTTGTAAAAATAAAATTCAGTATTTTTCGAGCAAGGCAAAAAGATATTCTCACTTGTCTGTTCGTTTTACTTATGATTTAAAAATCATACAGGCATATAATTTTATCCGAAGCATTATATACATACTAAAAAGCATTAACAAATCCTGGCTTATTAAATATCAAACATTTAATATTCTGAATACTTATATGTAATAAAATATAGAAAAACATTGTTAATTCATAATTCTTGTCTACAAAATAATTTCCTATTAAGTAAGCATCCATACAAGCATTCAAATTTTTGATTTTCTAAATATTTATTTTTTCTTAAAAGATTTTGATAGATCATGTGATTTAAAATCATATTTATTTTATAGTGTCATGAAAAATTATTATAAAACTAAGTATATTTTCAACCTTTTGAAAATAATTGATACAAAAAAGTTTGAAGATAATTTTATAAATAAGGAAAATCAAGCACTAAAAAAATAGCGCTTTTAAGGAAGATAATGTCAAGGGATCATATTTGTAGACATAAATTTTGTCATTTTATCTTTTTTTTTTTTTTAAAGCCACCACTACATACCCTAAAATGGCTAAACTCTAGAACACTGACAGCATCAACTGCTGGTGAGGGTGTGAGCAACACAGACTCTAATTCATTCCTTGAGCTTAGGGAAAAGGGTACAGCCACTAAGGAGATAGTGTGTCAGACGCTAATGGAGGTGGTAGGTTGAAACCCAGCCCCAGCCAAAAACAGAAGAAGAAGAAGAAGAAAAGGAAGGAAGAAGAAAAGAAGAGGAAGAGGAAGAGGAAGAGGAAGAGGAAGAAGAAGAAGAAGAAGAAGAAGAAGAAGAAGAAGAAGCAGCAGCAGCAGCAGCAGCTATTTGGTAGAAATCACGAGAATATTTGGAGGGAATGTGGTGTCATATAAAGCCATAGGGAGAATATTTTAGTAAGCAAGTACCAGTATCAAATGCTGATAAGAGATCAAACAACAGCAGCAACAGCAGCAGCAGCAACAAAAAAATGTAGTTTTCTACTAGTATAAATTGTATGCAATTTCAGTATATGATAAGTTAGGATGTAAGGATAGCATAATCATTCATCTTTTAAGCTTTTAAAACAGTATATATGCTGTTTTAAACAGTATATAAAACAGTGATATATAATTATTTTATCTTTTATCAGATAATTTTGAAACAGTGAGATTCTTCTAATTTCAGCTTTAAACTCTTCTGAATTTTTTTTACACAGGTAATCAATTGGGTTTTTGTAAAGCTATTTTAATACAAGTAAGCATGATTCAAAAGCAAATAACTTTATTTTAATAATATAGTATATGCATAAATAATACAGGGCCAATATCTTAGCTGAACTGTTTTCTCTCTAGTTGCTTTAGAACACTTTATGTAGTTAAGACAGAAATAATAAACTATTGTTTAACCAATTGTGAAATCACAGCACTTTGAAATTCTAATTTAAATTCTTAGGAATAAATAGCAGCTATTTATAGTTCCAAATGGGGTAAGTAATAACTTTATAGGTTTGTCTGAATCTGCAACTCTCTGTTATTGGGAATGGGTATAGAATAATGATAATAGGAATTTATTTTTTTTCACTTAGCAGATTTTTACTAAGCATCCACTTATATTCCAGGCACTATTCCAGTTCTAGGGACAAAATCTGAACAATGAAGAAAAAAATTTTTCATGGAGTTTATGATTCAAAGTTGGATCTAGACAACAAACAAGTGCATATCCTTACATTCACCCCACATACACACACACAAACATATGCTCACGTACGTTTATGTATGGAGTTATGTGAGCTGTGAGAGAAGACAAAAGGGAATCATAATGTTAGTTTGCTTTTGTAAAATATGGCATTTGAGAAGAGTATGGAGGATGTGCACCAGCAAAGACCTTGGAGAAGAAAAAAAAAGTGCAAGTCAGAAACAAACTTTATGTTCTTTGAACAAGAGCGGAAACTGATATAATCATGGTAGGAAGAGAAGCTTTATAGGCTGAGAGAAAAATTGCATTGTCTTTAGATGAAAGAGGAAACAAGGGTAGATTTTATGTCACAGCAGCTTATATTTTTATTGGAAAATGTTTTATAGAAAATACTTATTAGGGATGAAATTAAATAGGGTGATTACCTGGAAGTTTTTGCAATGCTACAAGCATGAGTAATTATGGCTCAGATGAGTGTGGCTCTGATGAAACTAGTGGGATTCTAGAAATATTTTGAAGTAAGAATTAATAGGGTTCTCTGATAGATTGAATTTGGGTGTGAGGAATGACTCTTAGATCTGTTTGATCTGTTCAACTGGGTAAGAATAATGTCATTTACGATTTTGGATAATTTGAAGAATAAATAGTTCTAAGAAGGAAATCAGATGTCTGTTTTAGACATGTTAATTTTTAGGTGTTATAGTAACAGCAGTGTTCTAAGGTATGTTGCAGCCATTACTCCAAAATCTTAATAGTTGTTTAGACACTAGTAAATTTCTCTCATGGGAATTATCCAATCAATATAGAGTTTGCCTCAGAAAGGCTGCAGCTGACATCACCTTAAAACAGCCACTTTATCTTGACAAGTTCTTCTTGATTTTTACAGCAGGAAGAAAGAATACATAGTGACCTTACATCCATTCTTCTGTGGTTAGGCTTAAAAGGCACACACATCTCTTCTCTCAGATCATTGGCGATAAGTGCTCACAAGGGCTTGCCCAGATGCCAGGGATTAAGAAATGTAGTCCTTCATGTGTTCAGGAGAATGCCAGAAATTCAGTAGCAGTATCTAAATGCAGATGTCTATAAATATCCAAATAGAACTCTATAGTGGCAGTTGAATTCAGAAATTTCTAGGAGGGGTGTGGTTAGGGTTAAAGATACAAAAGTGAGACATATCAATTTATGAATATTATTTAAAATTATGATAGTAGATGAACATCCAGATAGTAAAGATAGATAGAATTAAAGGCTCGTTTCAGGTATTTCTTTAATGTTGAGAAAAGCAAAGTGAGGTTGCCAATTAAAAAGAAAGTCGGCTGCTAAAAAGCTGTTGAGCAAAGCTATTGAAAAGAGGGGTCTAGGAGGCTTCTGTGGCTCAAGGAGTAGGGCGCCAGCCTCATATACCAGAGGTGGCGGGTTCAAACTTGACCCCAGCCAAAAACGGCGGTGCATCTTACAAGGGTACATGTGAAACTTAGTAAATGTAGAATATAAATGTCTTAACACAATACCTAAGAAAATGCCAGGAAGGCTATGGTAACAAGTGTGATAAAAATGTGTCAAACAGTCTAGAAAACAAAAAAAAAAAAAAGAAAAAGAAAAGAAAAGAAAAGAAAAGAGGGGTCTGTGGTGCCACAAAAATCGAGTGAATAATGAGTCTCAAAAGAGAGAACATTATTAATATACATAAATTCCTTCAGGATATAAAATGAAAAGAAGACTGAAATTAATTATTGATACAACAAGATAGATTTCATTAGAAACCTTGATAAAACGATAGTTCAATAAAATTGTTAGGAAAGAAGCTTGATTATCATGGGCATTAGAGAAAGTGTGAAGTGAATAAGTGAATGAGCAAATAAAGACAAATGAGTTAAAGCATGTGAACTACAAAGAATCATGCCTGGATGCCACTGTAAACACTCGAAATAGGTTCAGTATTTTTATTAACATTAACATTGGTTAAATATGTAATTTTAAAGATTGGAGAGAGGTAGGGCAGTAATTGTAAAGGGATGTGAGGTATAGAATTTTGAATTTTTGTGGTTAATTTTAAGCATATTTGTGTGTTGATAGAAATAGTTAACAAAAATGATTATTTAGGATAGAGATAAATGATACATAGATAAATAGGAAAATTGCATTAAAAATGTATTTGAATATGCAAGAGGGTTAGTATTACCTAGTCTAATTGTAGGGACAGGGATAATCCTTATGAAGAAACAGAAAATTCATCCAGTTTAAGAAAAAGGATGATGAAATATATGGGTAAAGTTGTATATGGATTATGCGAAAGGGGTGATGATATATTTTAGATTTTTATCTTTACGCAAAACTTAAAATACTTAACAAGCTAAAATGCAGGAAGTAGATGATGGAAATTTCAAGAAAGAATACAAGAAGACATGGTAACCTTCAAGAATAGGAGAATTAAAAATAAAGAAAGAAATAAAGAAAAAAAGAAAGAGAAAGAGAGAGCGAGAAAGAAAGAAAGAGAGAAGGAGAGAGAGAGAAAGAAAGAAAAGAGGGAAGGAGGGAGGGGAGACCAAGAAAGTGAGAAGGAGAGAAAGAAAGTAAGCTTAAGCAGTGTAGATACCCACTTTCAAATTGTGATTTTTTTGTTTAAAGTATTAGTTTACTTTAGTTTAACAAACATTTATCCATACTGGGAAAAAGGTAAAACAGGAAGAAAAATGTATCTGAGCGGCATCCAAAACAGTCAGAGACAGAGACTGAGAACAGTTTTCAGGAGTAATTGAAGTAAGTAATTACAGACGTGCAAATGGTCTTGGCTGTGTACTGAGGGAAGTAAGAATAGAGGGAAATAAAGGAAAATACAATATTGTAGAGCCAGTGTATTGGTGCTATTACTGGTAGAAATTCCTGAAGAATAAAATATCTAGTGTTAGTAAAGAAAGACAAAAGAAAAGGCAATTAGGAATTTAAGAGTTCAAGGGACTGGAACCCAGTGTATTGAATGCTGCTCTGCATGGAAGTTTGAGTCACTTCTGTTGTGGGATAGGATGCTGTCAGATGTTTATAGGTAGCAGTGGAAAGAATGGCAAAGAACAGGAATGGAAACCTGCAGTTGGCAGGAATAAGTGCTCTGGAGATTGGTAGGCAGGGAATGAACCGTGATGAATTGCACAGTCCTATGGCTTGTCACTCAAAGGAGCTGGGTCTTTTGATGAAATGAAGGAGGAAAACATGAAAGCAACTAGATAACCACTGACTATGTCTACATTCTTCCTAGATCTTATGCTATTTATCCACAGGGTAATTAGAAGAGTTAACTCCATACTTGATCTTAGCCAAAAGGCCAAGAAGCAAAGAAAAGTTAATTCCAAGGGCATGTCAGGGTCAGCAGGATACTCAGGAGAAGCTAACTTCTTGTGGAATGCAAAGGTAAATGAAAGACTGAGAGAAGTTAAAGGTGATTTTGTTCATGGCAGGCTGTAGATTCAAAATGCATGGATCAGATACTTGGTGGTAACAAAGAAGCCACCAATTTAAATTGGATAATAGAATACACAGAATTTTTTGATAATTAGCCCTCACCTGAAAGAGTTGGACTTATAGTTTAAATTAAAAAAAAAAAGAGGGGCATGTGTGAAGAATTTATAGCTACTTTGGAATATATTGATAAAAATTCTCAGCATGTCTTCCTTATAAACTGTAGGAACAAAGCAGGTGAACCTGGGTCTGATGAGGGAGAAGTGTTCCCAGGCTTTCCTTAGAGCTTACCAGGAGAACAAAGCTCACAAAAATCTGCCAGACCCCGTCTTCTGCCAGGATAGATGAAATTTCCCCCAAACTTTTCAAATCCAATTGCTTTATCTCCTACAAGCAAGCTTCACGTTCTCCCTTCAAATTTCACCCTTACATCGGCTTCATAATGTGATTAGGAAAAAAATAAAAGTAATTACATGTTTATAATAATTTATAGAAACCAAAGTTACATTTAAAAATATAAATATCACTAACCATTCCAATTGACTAATAATATTTTATTCATACGCCTACATACACACATAATTCAGTAACATCAAGTGTCCTTTTCCATGCAAAATCTATAAATGTGCATTTTATTTTCACAAAACTCATAGCCAATTAATGACTATTTTCTGCCTAAATCACCCTGTTACTGATCATTTGTGTTTTCCCTGTCATCTTCTCTGTATATTCAGTAACTAGTTCCTATCAGTTTTTCAATAAATATATATTAAATATGTGGATTTTTTTTTTTACATAATCATTTCATCTTTGTACAGAGAACCAGAGTACCTGAGTCATGGCAATGTATAATGAAATGGTTGCTGAGGGATTTAAAATATGTGATGTGGAAAGTCATTGGCAAGACAGAAAAAACACTTTATGTCAAAACATATAGATTTTTTTTCCAAGTAAGAACATAGGGAAGTCAGCTCGGAAGTGGCAGCTTTGAGCTCTCTTTGATTTAATACAAGTTCCCCAAAGTATTTTGAATTATCTTTAGCGATGTTTTCATGGTTCATTTTCCTCCTCAAGGTATAAGGCTTATGCTGTTGTTTAGGATATAAAATACATTTTATAGCTGAATGTATTTTAATGAAGCTTCAATTGCATTTAAAATAATACAGAATGCTACTAATCATGCTCAGGTGTGTTCTTGCCAAGGGCTCATAAGATTTTTACCTTGTTTCAATAGTTAGCTAGTTCTCTTTACTCAAGTATCACATAAATTAGATTTTAATAAGTATGGTGCATAATATTTATTCACAGTATTTGAGATTTACAACTATTTTTGAAATTAGTTACACGCCTGTTATGTATTATAGAATCAAAATTAAATGTAATAAATATAAATATCATCAGATAATTTAAATTGACCAGCATACTTTCTTCATATATACATAAACACACATAATTTAGAATGGTAAGTTAAAATGTCCTTTCCCATACAAATTCTATGAATGTGCATTTTATTTTCCCAAAAATAATTGTCAGTTTTTTTAATGTTGACAAAAGGATTGAAGGGCTTAAAATGTAAAGATTAAGAACTTTGTTGTTATATATTAACAACATTTACATCTTTTCCACTAGGCTTTGGCACAACTAGGACCGTTGATACCATATTGAAATAGTTTAGTAGAGAAAAGCACAGTTTCTGTCTAAATCTTCAAATTTTTCCTCTTTGCTCCCCAAACCCTCCCAAAGGATGTCCCAACTTTCACACAGAGTTAACCCCACTTATCTCTGGGGTTAGGCGAACTTTGATCCTGATTACTCAGTGCTCATTAATCTTTAGTGATTAAATAATATCACTGATAATACTGGAGATGAAGAAGAATTAGAAGATACTTTTTTGGATCCCACTATCATCACTATTTTTGTGCATATTATAGTAGCATTAACATTTTCCTAATGGGTCCAGAAAAGACTCATCAGCGATTTGACATGTCTGATTGCCCTATTTTAGGATGTATAGCATATCTAATACTTCTTTCTACTGATTGGATAATATTACATGTTACAGACTTGGGGTTGCAAAAAGTAGTCAGAGAATTTTATGTTTAATATAATAGTAGAAAAACAATGCTTTGCTTTTTTTTCTTCTCAGAGGTGATGAGAACAAGCTTCTAAGTGCATGGAAGATCAAACAGAGGTACAAAAAAACCCCCTAAACATGATGTCTGATTGAGCAGATATAGGACAAATACAAGAGAATCTAGTCCTCCAAAGTGGGGAAATTTTCAAATACTTGCTTAAGAACAGCATGTTTACAGTGCATAGTGTGGGAGCAGAAGCTCCCCTGACCCCATTTCGCATCACAGTGAAGGCAGGAACACTAACCAGGTCACTTTGTAGCTCTCATAAACATTTCACTATTCTACTAATTATTCCATTATTAATCAAATAAATTCCAACAGATGGCACCATAGTCCATCATGTTTAAAACTAGAAAAGCTGATTCTAAAGTTTGTCACAAGTTGATGATAAAAAAACTCAAGATGGAACAAAATTATGAAAAAAGGGGGCAACTAGTATTAATGTTAATTGCTCGCCTAGTTATTAAAACATTAAAATCAGTCATAAGGATATCTGGTATCTTGTCTGTTAGGTTAAGTGCCACGTATTTTGAAATTTTATGAGGTCAATTCTTAATGATTGTATTTGTTTGAACAGAGGTCAGGATACAACCTGCTTTAGGATGATGTAATAACTTTTGGTCCAAGCAGCAACACATCTTGGATTAAGAAGAGAGGAAGGCAGCTTGCCTATCAGAAAGACAAGTGGTTCGAAGGTGGAGCTGTTTTTGCCATAAAAGGAAATAGGAAGGTCAGCTCACAATTTTAATAAATCTATTATTTTGCATCATAAGTAGAGTTATCATCACATATCCACATACCCACTTCAGAACTTAAGAATTCACGGGTCTGGGTCCCCTTTTTGACTCAGAGTCCTTATCACCCATCCCTTTCTCCTGTCAGAGAAAAAAAACAAAATCTTTAAAGTTTATCACTGCAACATGTCTTTATATTTTACCACACATGGATAAATCCTCAAGGAATGCATTGTTCTTCTGTGTGTTTTAAAATATTTTGTAGCTGGTACAATTCTCTGAGTTCTTCCGCAGACTGCATTGTTTCCCCTCCCAGGATTAGTTTGTTAGCTACATTCATGTTAGTACGTGTGACTCTATTCCACTCATCCTTGGCGGTTGCATTCAATTATATCAAATCAGCTGTTGTTGTACAGTGGTGACAATTTCCCCAGGGTAACTCTTGACCGTAAAAATTTACGGGCAAATAAGTAAAAGGCGTTTTCAAATTCAGTAGATCTCGTCCAGTAGTTTTCATGGGGAGTGTATTAAATTATATTTGCATCATCAGTCTGTAAGCTGTCCCGTTCCTCTACAGTATTTTTAAGATTTTTCAAGTGTTCGTATTAACCTGGATGGAAGTGGAAGACATTATTCTTAGTAAAGCATCACAAAAATGGAGAAGCATGAATCCTATGTACTCAATCTTGATATGAGGACAATTAATGACAATTAAGGTTATGGGGGGGGGAAGCAGAAAGAGGGATGGAGGGAGGAGGGTGGGGCCTTAGTGTGTGTCACACTTTATGGGGGCAAGACATGATTGCAAGAGGGTCTTTACCTAACAATTGCAATCAGTGTAACTGGCTTATTGTACCCTCAATGAATCCCCAACAATAATAAAAAAAAAAAAAAGATTTTTCAAGTGTTGAAAAATCTCTGTATTTTTAGTTTCTATCTTTCTTAGGCAATGCCACTTATTTCCCATATTTACTGATAATTCAGTTGTCTTTTTCAATATATAGCTTTGTTACATCTTTTGTCTGTTTTCTGCCATAGTTTAGCCCACAATTTGTATAAATTCTATTTTCTTTACCTTAAATATTTTATGAATTTAAAAATTTTGTAATTATTTGTGTTTTTTAAATTGTGCTTTTTGTATTACACATATGTTCACTAGGAACTGATTTTTAAGGGTGGTTCCAGCTTTATTTTACTTTTTGGCATAGATAACAAAACACCTGTAACTAATTCATAGACTAGTTATCCCTTCCACATCGTGGAGCAAAGCCACTTCAGCTGAATGTTCAGTCCATCTTCAGGCGTAGGTTTGTGAGCTCTTTCTTCTGTTCTGTTGATCAGTTTATTATAATAGCACAACAGCACCACACATCCCTTATTACTGCAGCTCCTAAAATACCTCGATTCTATTATTCCACAAGTATAAAGCTATCTCTTCTTGCTGGTTGTTATTACAAAGAAATATATAAGTAAACTTTTCAAGTGCTGCATCAATTATTACTGCTATTTGAAATTCTAGTTTTTGTAAATAACTCTATAAATTGGGTTGAATAAACCTGTTCACAATATTGAGAATCTATTAGTCTCACACATGAATATACCATTGCTCTAAACTTTCTGGGTTTTCCAACATTATATCTTTCCTCATTAAAGGGTATACTCTTTTTACTTTTATACAACATTTTTATTTTTTTATTTTATTTTTTTTTTTTTTTGTAGAGACAGAGTCTCACTGTACCGCCCTTGGTAGAGTGCCGTGGCGTCACCCGGCTCACAGCAACCTCTAACTCCTGGGCTTACGCGATTCTCTTGCCTCAGCCTCCCGAGCAGCTGGGACTACAGGCGCCTGCCACAACGCCCGGCTATTTTTTTGTTGCAGTTTGGCCGGGGCCGGGCTTGAACCCGCCACCCTCGGCATATGGGGCCGGCGCCCTACCCGCTGAGCCACAGGTGCCGCCCTCAACATTTTTATTTTTTATAGTATATTTTTACAGTAAATTTTCTATGTTTAGATAAATTTAGAGACAAATGCTAGTCATTATGTTACAATTGATTATAGTATTCAGTACATTGGCATGTTGCAGGTTTATAGTCCATGAGCATAAAGCTATACAATATAGCTAGGTGTGTAGTAAGTTATGCCATCAAGGTTTGTGTAACTCTACTCATTATGTTTGCTCAAGGAGGAAATCATCTAATGATGCATTTCTGAAAACATATACCTGCAATTAAGAGACACGTGACTAAATATAAAACAAATTTACCATTTATTGTACTGATGTTCATAAGAAAGATTGACTAGTAATTATCTTTCTTTCTTTCTTTTTTTTCTTCACTTTTTGGCCGGGGCTGGGTTTGAACCCACTGCCTCCAGTATATGGGGCTGGCACCCTACTCCTTTGAGCCATAGGCAACACCTGTAGTTATCTTTCTTTAATATCCTTACTTGATTATTCATAACAAAGCTAAGAACCCTGAAAAAGTCTTATTGGACAGTGGAGTCTTTCTGGTCATAGAAGAGTGTGTTAAATATAATTATCTGTTCTATGAATATACGTTAGAAATAGCACATAAAACACTCTGGATCTGATATATTTAAGGTAGATGTTAGAGTACTTAATCAAATATTGTAATGGTTGTAGGGTAATATTTCTGTTTTTTTCTTGTGTCAAATATACGCACATGCTTTAGTTACAGATGCAAAGAGATTAAAATATCATTGTTCTGAAAATTTACCATTTTACCTAAGTTCACAAATTATTTTGTATTGACATTTTACATAACAATTTCCTGTAATATTTTCAGGCAATATTTTTGTATGATTCTAAGTGGGTTACTCCGTTTTGTACTGCTATAAAAGCATACCTGCAGCTGGGTAATTTATAATGAAAAACAGGTTTAGTCAGCCCAGGTTTCTGCAGATTGTCTGAGATGCGACATGCCGCCTTCTACTTCTGGTGAGAGCTTCGGGGAACTTCCAGTTAAGGAGGAGAGTGAAGAGCGAGAGAGCCTGTCACATGGCAGGAGGAGGAGCAAAGGGAGGGAAGAGGTGATGCCAGGCTTTGTAAAACAATCAACTCTCCTGTGACTCAGGGAAGGGAGAACTCACGCATTCTCAGGAGAAGGGCACAAAGCCATTCATGAAGCCATCTTCAAGGAACTGCAGTATATATAATGCTAACTTTGAAAATCACTGGGAGATACTTTATGGCCGAATATGCAATTTTTATATTCCATATGAGACTGGGAAGAGTATGTTGTCTGTACCTGTCGCATGCAGGGTTCTTAGATACAGCTTGCCAATTTTGTTGTTCAAACCTTTAATGCATCACTGTAATTTTGTCTACTTTGATTGTAATTTCACAATGGGTTTCCTTCTTTTAACATTGTCATATTCTTCTTTTCATTTCATCACCACATTCTTCTTATAATTTCATCAGTATTTGCTTCATTTTATATTTTAGAATTGAAAATTACAGTATCTAATGTCCTGGATATTCTATTTCTCCCGTGTGGATTTTGGTATCCTGTTTTCTCATGTGGTTTGAAATATTACATTTTGAGACTTATTCACATGGCTGGTGGGTAAACTTTTGTGGTCTTGTGTGAGGATATGTACCTGGACAGGTGAGTTTTATTATTTCTTTTTCCAAGTATCCCAGGATGCTAAAACAATTGAACGTCTTTTCTCTTAATTTCTGAGTTTGTGGTTTTCTGATGTCTGCAAACAGTGCAATTCCAAACAGTAAATCAATGACTGTGATGACCAAATGCTGATTCTAAGTTCTTGAAGGAGGCTCTTTTCTCAATCTAGAACCAATTCTGAAATTCTGAGTTAGTTTTTTTCCTCCATTACTTGGAAAACAGAATTTTTTTTTCATCCTAACATTTCCTGAGGGTGTTTCTTTAAGGGGCTATGCAAAGTGCAAGAGTTTGAGTTGCACTCTCCCTCCCCACACCATGAGCTGGCACAAATGCCCATGTCCCCAAGCCACTTCAAAACATAGGCTCTGAATCTTGCTATCACTAAATGTCATCAAGGTTCATGTCTTGCTCACCCATTTTGGTTTTTGGTTTCTTCTTTTTGGGACCTGTGAATTTCACATTGAGCTGTTCAATGAAAACAATGTTTGACAAAGTCCATGCAGCAAGTTTAGGTGTCCTGTTGTGCAAGTTTTTCTCAAACATCTAATGTATGCTACTGCCAAACAAAGAAAACACTGTGTAATTTTAAAGATTCATAAATTTTGTTTTAGAGGCCATATTGAAATACATCGCACATATTAATTTATTTAATTGCATATTAAACAAAGAATAAAGGTTTAACATAGATTTGGAAAGCCTACCATTTACCTTTAAATCTTATCACAATATGGCTCAATTATAATATTACACCATTTTGCATGACCTAATCATATAGAAAATATTTATTTTCTTTTTCAGAGTGTTTAAGCTTTGTAAAGAAAAGCTTTAGTAAATTTAGGAAAAATCATA
Source organism: Nycticebus coucang (assembly GCF_027406575.1). Lineage (NCBI taxonomy): Eukaryota > Metazoa > Chordata > Mammalia > Primates > Lorisidae > Nycticebus > Nycticebus coucang. Next base: position 61,462,590 of record NC_069780.1, on the reverse strand, counting down.
TTTAAATAATACTTGATAGCAACCATAGCATTAAGAAATTATTCTATAAAGCAAAAAATGAAAGTATAGGTATTATTAAATCCCTCCTATTGTTAAAGCCAAGACCCAGAAGTAATTACAACAATGTAGATCTAAAATGCACTATGGATATTTATCTAGATGTAATAAAACTAGAAGTCAGGGGCTTTTTTGTTTTTTAAATTTTGACAGGTACTCCTTATTGACACATTTAAAACTTTGTCTTTTTTTCTTGGCTCCTTTTCTGTGCCTAATGCAGTTCTTGAGACACATTAATGGCAAAGAGAGACAAATATTTTCCCTCAAAAAGTTTGCTTATGTTCACGTGAGGGAAGCTGAAAATCAGCTAGTAAAAACATGAATAAAACTCTTGTAGTGAGAAACACTAAAAGGAAATAAAGCTGAGTAAGTAGCCCCTGAGTGATAAGGATGAGAGTAATATTAAATATGATTGCCAAAGACAGTCTTTGGAAAGTTTTCTTTTGACCAAGCAGGCCTCTTAAAGCCCCTGCATACGTTCTTTTCTTCTTTGCTCACATTGCCTAGGACCTCTCTCAGTCTTTGATCTTTGACAGTTGTATTACAACGTATCTTGGAGTATTCTTACTTGGTTTTAATGTTGTTTGAGACCTTAGACCTTCCTGTACCTGGATATTTATGTTTTTCTCCAAATTAATTCTTTTTATTATTATTTCTTTGAATAAGCTTTCTATCCCTCTTTATTTTTCAATTCTCTCTTTAAGTCCCAAGCCTGAATATTAGCCCCAAACTTAATATTTGCCCTAATATTGTCTCAATGATCCTGTAAGCTTTATTCTTTCTCTTTTCTATTTTATCCACTATGTTTTTCCATTCATTTTATCATTTCTGCTGCTGATGTTCTCTGTTGCATCTTTCATTTCATTCATTTTTTGAGCTCAAGGATTTCCGTCTAATTTGTATTATTATTTCAATATCTTATTAAATTTATTTCATAAATTTCTGAATTGATTCTGTGATTTCTTGAAGTTTTTTAAACTTCCTTAAAACAGTTATTTTAAATTATTTTTCTCAGAGTTCACACATCTCAATAACTTTAAGGTTAACCTCTGGTGACTTACTTTGTCCATTGATGAGTTCACATTACTCTGAATATTTTTTTTTTTTTAAAGACAGACTCTCACTCTGTTGCCCTAGAGACTAGAGTGCTATGGTATCGGCCTAGCTCACAGCAACCTCAACCCCTGTCCTCCTGTCTCAGCCTCCTGAGTAGCTAGGACTACAGGCATCCAAAACAATATCCGGCTATGGTTTCCATTTTTAGTAGAGAATGGGTCTGGCCGTTGCTCAGGCTGGTCTCAAACTCCTGAACTCAAGTGGCCTCCCTTCTCAGCCTTCCAGAGTGCTAGGATTACAGGCCTCAGGACTGTGCCAGCCTTGTGGATGTGTGACAATTTCTATATCTTAAAGGGTTAGGTATTTATTCCCATCTTCTCAGTTTAGCTTTGCTTCTGTCTGTCCTCCTTCAGTGAGCCTTCCAGAGATTCTAAGCCATTGACACTTCTGTTCCCTTTACCTATGATATTGCAACCTTCTCAGCATCACAGGATTCTCTCAACCTTGTCACAAGTTTCCAGGGGCTCCAATGTTAACATTGCTCTGTGGCCCAGGTGGACTATGCAAGACCCAAGGAGGCTGTTGGGTCTGTGGGAAAAACTGACCAGGGACCCAGGAGACTGTCCCAATCACCTGGACACGTAAGTCTCTCAGCAGATGTCTGCAAAGTCAGGATACGACCCTCAGTGCAGCAGAAGGGGTCAAGTTGGAGACTGCACTCCCTCAACATCAGCTGTGAAATGGATTTTGCTGGTGTCGTGTCCTTGTGCCAGCATTTTTAAACTGGAACTTCAACTGAAGGAGGCTGGAGCTGACCCACAGAGCAGCTTTCACGTTCTCTGCTGGGACTGATGTCAGTAGGCAGAGAAACCTCTCTGCTGAGACACCAGTGTGTGCAATTCCTCTTGGACTCCTTGGCACATATTTTTGGTTGCAAAAAGCTCAATGCCAAAAGGGGCTATAGATAAGGCTCTTGAAAAATGAGGCAGTTTGTGGGCTAGAACCTGGGAACACAGTCAATGGATCAGTCATCTGAGTACCATTCAGCGCTCACAGAATTACTCAAGTAGGTCTTGGGGCTTTAGTGAAATTTTACAACCTCCTACAAGAGTTCTGGGGTTGCTGCCGTTAAATGTTTTTTGTCCTCCCTGCACCTGGGTACCAAATTCTTGTGATAGTGTGACCTGAATGGGTTACCTCCTATTCTACCATCTTGCTCAATATGCTATTTTAAAATTCTGTGGTGTTATATTGAAAAGCATGGTAATTCAACAGTAAGATCTTTTCATGTCAAGGTAAAATTGACCGAACTGTCTTTCTGTAATAGAGTACTACAGAGCATGACTCTAAAGAGCACACAGTACAGACTTTTCAGGTGCTTTGTTGTTGTTGTTGTTAATCTGTTTTCTACCATACATTTATTGCATTTGTTTCTCAAAAAGAAGGTGAAAATTGATATATAATGATGGTCTCTCTTTTGACTTTAAGAAATTTTGAACTTTACAACACTGACTAAAAGTTAACTTTAACTTTCAAATCTAAATTCACATTATTTTCAAAATGAAAAAGGAAGGCTATAAATCGTAGATGTGAAAAAATACCTTTTAGAATTTTAATTTAAAAATAATATTAAGTTTATATTTTTAGTTAAAATTTTCTTTGAATTAAAAATAAAATATTCTTTTGAAAAGTATAAACTATCATAACTCGCATGCTAACTTGCTAAAATACAAAATGAAACACAAGCATTTGCATTCATATAGCAAATGCAATGGCAAACTGTATGACCTAATTTCATGTATGCAATTAGCAGTTCAACTAAAGCTCTTACTCTGACTTTCCGGAAATATGTTGGTGCCCATGAGAACCAGCAGGGTACTATCTATTTTAAGACTGTCTTAATAATAGGTTCTGATCAGTTTTAGACTATTTTCATTCATTTAGAAATTTAAAATTTTTTGAGAAAAGTAGAGCTGTCTAATGTGTTTCATAAATCATGCCTAATTTTTAAGGTATGGTAAATAATAGGCAAGGGACATTGATGGCTTTTTTTGCCTTTCTCTGTTTCAAATTTCTAAACTAAATTGGTAGGAAAGAATAGAATAATGGCTTCTCAGTCTTCTGGCTAAGATCAAGTGAAAATTATAGAAAAAATGAACTTTCCTGTATTTCATAGATGAAAATAGATAACTTTACTTTTATTGACTTTTATAGGGGATATTTGGTTTTCCCGAGTGTGGGAATTAAAGGAAGATATTCATATTGAAACTTTGGTTCATTTATTAAACTAAAGTTTCCATTCAACTACACACTCTAGAAGATAAACAAGTGAGATTTTGAATTTTTGTTCTACGTATTATTTTTGTCTAAATGTTTTTATTTCCCTAAAACTCATATGTTAAAACCTATTTACCTGCAGGGTAGTTTTAGGAATTGATGTCTTTGGGAAATAATTAAGTCATAAGGGTAGATTAATCCCTTTTTAAATTTAATTTTTAATTAAAATTATAACTGTATACATTTAGGGTGTATAATGTGATAATTTTATATTTAATGTGGAATGCTTAAGTCAAACTGATTAACATATCCACCACTTCACTTACTTATTGTTTGTGGTAAGACATTTAAAATTTGCTCTTAGTTATTTTAAAATACATCCTTGCATTGTGCACATTAGATGAGTTCCCACCAAATGCCCTCCCTCCTCCCACCAAACACCCTTCCTTCTTCTCCTCTTTTCTCCCGCCTCTCCCCTCCCACTTGCTGGATTATATTTGTGTTTTATCATTCATATAACTAAGTGTTTCTATATTGGTTTCATAATAGTATTAAGTACATTGGATTTTTTTTTTTTTTCCATTCTTGAGATACTTTGCTAAGAAGAATGTGCTCCAACTCCATCCAGGTAAATATAAAAGATGTAAAGTCTCAATCTTTTCTTATGTCTGATAGTATTCCATGGTATACATATATATACCACAATTTGTTAATCCATTCATGGTTGATGGGCATTTGGGTTGTTTCCATGACTTGGCAGTTATGAATTGGTCTGCAATAAACATTCTGTGGCAAATGTCTCAGTGGAAAAATGATTTTTGTTATTCTGGGTAGATATCTATATTAGCTTTTGATTGAACTTTTAAAAAATACAACTACATATTGGAGTCTTTTACCAATTTGATATTTGTCATCTAGATCCTTTATGTGAAAATCAATGTATTTGAAGGGAATGTGTAAAAGTTTGTGAATCTTGTGTGCAAAATCCATCCATCGATCATTTTGCATTCCTTGCATTGCTTTATAGATGTAGGCAGTGCTTCTGCATCATTTGGCTAAATAAATCACCTTTTAGCTATGCATTTTCAACTTGTTTTCATACCTCTATCTTTATTTTTCTTTGATTCCTTATCTTTTTTTTATTGAATTATAACTGTGTACATTAATGCATTGATGGGGTACAATGTGCTGATTTTATATACAATTTGGAATGCTTACAGAAGCCCCAGAAAACCACTTTCTTTCTCTGCCACATGATATGACAACATTAAGTCAGACTTCATGTGCAAGGAAGTGGAACCTCACCAGACACTGAAATTGGCAGCACCTTTATCTTAGGCTTCCTAGCCTGCAGAACTGTGAGAAGTCAAGGGTTACTGTTAATAAGCTACCTAATTTATGACATTTGTAGCAAAATTAGTTTTTATAGCAACACATTTTACTAGTGAGTCAAGGTGGTTTGCAACTTTCATATTAACCATGTATAGCACTTTTATTGAATTGCCCGTCTAAGTTTTTCATCCATTCTAAAATCATGTTTCTTGTGTCATAATTTTTGACTAACAGTTTTATTTACACAGGATATAAATCTTTGGTTAGATAATAACACATGTGTTTGTTTTTTTGTTTTCATTTTTTGAACTTCTTAACGGTGGTAAATTTCTGTGAACAAATACAGTATTCAAATTATCAAATTTTCATGAGAGTGCTTTTTTGTGTTTGAGATAATAAATCTTTTCCTAATAAAGTCCTTAAAGATAGTATCTTATATTTTCTCCTAGTAGCTTTCTAGGAAACTACATAACAGATGACTAGCTGAGTTTTTCCTCATGAAAGAACTTACTATTTCAAATTAAAAATGTAATGTACCTGGTTTGGCACCTGTGGCTCAAAGGAGTAGGGCACTGGCCTCATATACTAGAGGTGGCAGGTTCAAACCTGGCCCTGGCCAAATAAAACAATATGTAATGTACCTTTCTAAGAAGCTAAAAAGTAATAGCTACATAAAAATCTTATTTATTAAAAAGTAATTGACAAAAATCCAACTTTTATTTATGATTTGAAAAATAGAAAAAAGCATCAAAATAGAAATAGAATGGAAATTCTTAAACCTGAAATAGAACATCTAAAAATAATTTATGATTAATATCATACTTAAAGGTATAAAGAAATGAATTATGTTGCCCTAAGGTTCATAACAAGTCAAAGGTGTCAACTTACACAACTTCTGGTCAAAATTGTACTGAAGTTCTAGCCATTATAATCAGTCAATACAAAGAAATAAAAATTACTTAGATTGGAAACAAATGAGTAAAAATGTTTTTCTCTGAAGACAATATAAATATCTATGCAGAAAATCTGAAAGAACTAAAAATAAACTATTAAAAGTAATTAGTGAATATAGCAAATTTACGGATGTAAGATAAATATATGATTATAAATTATAATTGTATTTACTAGCAACAAGTAATCAGAAATTAAAATAATTAAAGAAAATAGCTTTTATAATAGCCCAAAATACTTGAGTAAAGTATTAAAAGAACTAAAAAAAGTGGAGAAATGTACCTTGTCGAGTGGTCAGGAATCTTAATATTATTAACATGTCAATTTTTCTTGTGTGTGTATTCTGATAAATGCAAAAGTAAATGATATGTATTCTGCAAAATGCAAATCAAAATACTTGCTAATAGATATTCACATGTCCTGCTCTTTTTCTGGCAGAATTAAATAATTTTCATCATTTTCTTCCAAGTGTATTCAAAATAGCAGTTTCAAAGGCTGTGTCATATGCCCCAATACACTTATTAATTTATTAATGAATGTCTTCTTTTAAGTCACATTTCTTATATTCACATGTGCTGCCAAGAACACAGACTTCAACTGGTATTGGGAGAGAAGTGAAAAGGTTGAATATTTTTTATTTTTATTTATTTATTTGGGGGGGCATGTTTTATTTTTTTAATTAATTAATTTATTTTTATTGTTAAATCATAGCTGTGTACATTAGTGCAATCAAGGGGTACAATGTGCTGGTTTCATATACAATCTGAAATAGTCTCATCAAACTGTTCAACGCAGCCTTCATGGCATTTTCTTAGTTACTGTATGTAGGCATTTGTATTCTGTATTTAGTAAGTTTTACCTGTACCCATTCTGAGATGCACCGTAGGTGTGTCCCCACCCATTACCCTCCCTCTACCATAACCTCCCCCCTCCCTTCCCCTTCCTTGGCCCTTTCCCCATAGTCTTGTGCTATAGCTTCATGTGAAAGCTATAATTTATCTTCATAGTAGAGCTGAGTACATTGGATACTTTTTCTTCTATTCCTGAGATACTTTGCTAAGAAGAATATGTTCCAGCTCCATCCATGTAAACATGAAAGAGGTAAAGTCTCTATCTTTCTTTAAGGCTGCATAATATTCCATGGTATACATGTACCACAATTTGCTAGTCCATTCGTGGGTCGATGGGCACATGGGCTTCTTCCATGACTTAGCAATTATGAATTGGGCTGCAATAAACATTCTGGTACAGATGTCTTTGTTATATTGTGATTTTTGGTCTTCTGGGTATAAACCTAGTAAAGGAATTATAAGATCGAATGGCAGGTCTATTTTTAGGTCTCTAAGTATTCTCCAAACATCCTTTCAGAAGGAACGTATTAGTGTGCATTCCCACCAGCAGTGTAGAAGTGTGCCCCTTCCTCCATATCCACGCCAACATCTCTGGTTTTGGGATTTTATTATGTGGACTACTCTTACTGGGGTTAGGTGATATCTCAAAGTAGTTTTGATTTGCATTTCTCTGATGATTAAGGATGATGAGCTTTTTTTCATGTGTTTGTAGATTGTGCATCTGTCTTCTTTAGAGAATTTTCTCTTCAAGTCCCTTGCCCACCCTGTGATGGGGTCACGTGTTATTTTCTTGCTAATACATTTGAGTTCTCTGTGGATTCTGGTTATTAGACCTTTATCAGAGTTATAACCTGCAAATATTTTCTCCCATTCTGAGGGCTGTCTGCTTGCTTTACTTACTATGTTCTTGGCTGTGCAGAAGCGTTTTAGTTTGATCAGGTCCCAGTAGTGTATTTTTGGTACTGCTTCAATTGCCTGGGGAGTAAGATTGAATATTTTAAATAACTACAGATCTGTTTTCCCAACTGGTGTCAGAGTCTTTTGTAATGATTAATATAGGCTTTAATTCCCATCAAACAAATTGTCAGGAAACAACACATATAAACCTTTTGAACTGATTGAGGGCAGAAGAGAATGTGTCAAGGAATTTCAAAGTCATATGGTGGGGTTGTAATTATAAATCTCAATAATGAAGGCAGCTGGATTATTATTTATTTTAGAATTAAGTTTTATTATTTTTATTTATTTTGCAGTTTTTGGCCAGGGCTGGGTTTGAACCCGCCACCTCTGGCATATGGGGCCAGCACCCTACTCTGTTGAGCCACAGGTGCCACCCTAGAATTAAGTTATTTTATTTATTTTTATTTTATTTTATTATTAAATCATAGCTGTGTACATTAATGCGATCATGGGGCACCATACACTGGTTTTATAGACCATTTGACATACTTCATATGGTCAACATAGCCTTCCTGGCATTTTCTTAGTTATTGGGTTAAGACATTGATATTCTACATTTACTAAGTTTCACACATACCCTTTTTTTTTTTTTTTTTTTTTTTTTTTTTGGGTTTTTGGCCGGGGCTAGGTTTGAACCTGCCACCTCCGGCATGTGGGACCGGTGCCCTACCCCTTGAGCCACAGGCACCACCCCACACATACCCTTTTAAGATGCACCATTGGTGTAGTCCCACCAAACACCCTCCCTCCCCCCATCCTCCCCCCTTTAAGTTGTATTTTATTAGAAATTCTTGCTCTCCAAAATGAAAAATGACTAGGACATATGATTCTGAAATCATTCTTTATTTCCATTTCTATCAAGTTCTTATCCTAGATAACTCTTTAAAAAGTGATATCTGCAGCTAGGTCCCCATAGCTCAGTGAGTAGGGTGCCAGCCACATACACCCAGGCTGGCCTAGCCTATGTCTGCTAAACAACAATGACAATTGCAACCAAAAAATAGATGGGGGGGAGAAGATGGCTAACTGGTAGCAACCCTCAGCAGAGAATCCTGACCAGAGGGAAAAAAACTGGACAGAAATAGACTCTAGGAAGCCAAAGGTGGGGAGCTAAACCAAGAAAGAAGTTTGGCAAGCTGTAACTCCAAGGAAGAGCATTAAAGAAAACAAATTACAGGTACGAAACCTATCAACTAGTGGATAGTAGATCCCTCCCCGATTCTGGAGACCCACCACGGACTCTCTGTGAGCAAGCAGGGAACAATAGACCTCTCATTTTACATCACTGGAGAGAGCCGTTGAACACCAGGTCCCCTTCTCCAGGGAGGTCCCATTTATGAACCTAGACACCACCCCACCAGGCATAAAATTGAGTAGATATTTTCCCTCACAATTCCAAACCCCCAGTCCACCCTTTCCCCCTCACATGGAGGTCTGAAGTTCTGCTCCCTGGAAAGCACAGAGTGTTTGGTCTTTTCCTGGAAGATCTGGGCATAGTGTGGACCACCGACCATCAAGACAGAATCTGTGACTAGTGGAGAAGAAAGAGGGTATGGGAAGAGAGAGACACTCAGTGGGAAGAGGAGCAGTCCATTGGTTATGTGGTGATGTTGACCCTCCATTTTGGCTGTGTCTGGCAGGAAAGTGGTTACCCCATGTGGACTGAGTTCAGTGGGCAGAGCTAGTCCCCAGCCCCAGCTGGGCCTGTGAGTAGAGGCCTACCAGGTGTGGACCAAGACCTGAGGGCAAGGGCATGGTCCCCTGACTCCAACAGAGTCAGGAAGCCTCCAGGAGTATACTGAGACCTGCAGGGGGCATGGTCTCTGGACTCCAGCTGGGCCAGTGAGCAGAGGTTTTCCAGGTGTGGACTTGAGACTGTTGAGCAGGGCCATGGGTCCCCTGACTCTAACTGGTCTGGCAAGCAGAAGTTTACTGTGTGTGAACTAAGACCGGGGGACAGAGGCATGGTCCCTGGCTCCAACTGGGCCTGTGAGCAGAAAAGCAGACAATAGTGTCGACTTAGTCTGGTGGGCAGGGGTGTGGATCTCTGGCTCCAAATGTGCTGCTGGAGCCCCTTGGATTCCTCTTGGTTGAGCAGGGTTTGCCCCACCTGAAACAATTTAATTGGAACTCGTGTCTGGAGCTATCCACCTGTGGACACTCTGAGGTTTACCTTCAAAGTTCTGTAGTGGAAAAGAACTAAACTCACTCAGAAATTTTTGAACAAAACCCAACATCCACAGTGGTGAAAGGATTATAAATGTCCACTGGACATCTGAAAAACACAACACATAAAACACAAAAAGGCTTACCAATTATCTCAATTAATGTGAATGGTTTAAATTCTTCTTTAAAGAGGCACAGACTGGCTAACTGGATACAGAAACTCAGACCAGATATCTGATGCATACAAGAATCTCATGTTACCTTAAAGGGTAAAAATAGACTCAGGGTGAAGGGATGGACATCTATAATACAGGCAAATAGAGATCAGAAAAAAGCAAGGGTTGCAATTTTAGTTGCAGATACTATTGGGTTTAAACTAACAAAGATAAAGAAAGATAAGGATGGTCACTACATATTTGTCTGGGGAAACACTCAACATGAAGAGGTTTTGATAATTAACATTTATGCACCCTACCAGAAAGATCCTCAATTTATAAGGCAAATGCTAATGGATATGAACAACTTGATATCTTCCTGCGCTATAAAAGTAGGAGATTTTTAGACCCCTTTGACAGTTTTGGATAGATCCTCTAAGAAGAAACTAAACAATGAAATGTAAGACTTAAACCTCACTCTAGAACAAAGTACTTAACAGAATTCTTCAGAACATTTCATCCTAATAAAACAGAATATACATTCTTCTCATCAGCCCATAGATCATCCTCTGAAATTTATCATACCCTAGGACACAAGTCTAGCCTCAGCAAATTTAAAAGAATAGAAATTATTTATTGTATATTCTCAGGCCACCATGGAATAAAAGTTGAATTCAACAGCAACAGGAATCTTCATACTCAAACAAAGTCATGGATACTAAATAATCATAGGCTGAATGATAGCTGGGTCAAAGATAGATAAAGAAGGAAATCACCAAATTTTGGAACAAAATGATAATGAAGACAAATTATAAAAACTTGTGGGATACTGCAAAGGAAGTCCTAAGAGGGAAATTTATACCGTTGGAAGCCTTCATCAAGAAAACAGAAAGAGAGAAAGACAACAACTTAATGAATCATCTCAACCAACTGGAAAAAGAAGAACATTCCAACCACAAACCCAGCAGAAAAAAGAAATAACCAAAATTAGGGTAGAATTAAATGAAATCGAAAACAAAAGAATTATTCAGAAGATCAATGAAACCAAAAGTTGTTTTTTTTGAAAAAGATTAATAAAATTGATAAACTTTGGCCAACCTAACCAGAAACAGAAAAGTAAAATGTCTAATGCCATCTATCAGAAATGATGAAAAATAAATAACAACAGACACTTCAGAAATTCAAAAAAATCCATAGTGATTACTACAAAAACTCTATTCCCAGAAATATAAAAATATGAAGGAAATGTACTAATACCTGGAAGCACACCACCTTCCTAGACTCAACCAGAAAGAATTAGAAATCACGAAAATACCTATATCAATTACTAAAATAGCATCAACAATAAGAAATCTCTCAAAAAAGAAAAGTGTGGGACCAGATGGCTTCATGTCTAAATTCTATTAAACCTTTCGAGAGGAACTGGTACCTATATTATACCACGATTTCCAAAGCATAGAAAGACAGGAATACGTCCCGACACATTCTATGAAGCAAATATCACACTGATCCCCAAACCATGAAAGGATCCAACAAAGAAAGAAAATTATAGACCAATATCATTAATGAATATTGATGCAAAAATGTTCAATAAGATCTTAGCAAACAGAATTCAACAACACATGAAAAGAAAATTATACACCATGATCAAGTTGGGTTTATTCCAGACTTACTGAGTGGTTCAACATATGCAAATCTATAAATACAATACATCACATAAATAAAATAAAAAAGAAAGATCATATGATTCTCTCAATAGATGCAGAAAAAAAGCACTGTTTTTTATGCATTATGATAATTACCAGGATCCTTTCATGATTAGACACAGATGAAAATAGGCAAAGAAGGGTCATTTCTCAAACCAATAGAGGCAATATACAGCAAACCCACAGCCAATATCATATTGAATTGTGTAAGATTTAAAACATTTTCACTCAGATAAGGACCTAGGCAAGAATGTCCCCCATCTCCACTGCTATTCAACATAGTAATGGAAGTCTTAGCCATCACAATCAGGCAAGAAAAGGCAATCAAGGCTATCCAAATAGGGTCAGAGGAGATCAAACTCTCACCCTTTGCTAATGATATGATCCTATACCTGGAAAATCCCAGGAACTCAACTTCGAAACTCTTAGAAGTGATCAAGGAATACAGCAGTTTCAGGATACAAAATTAATACTTACAAATCAGTAGCTTTTATATACGCCAACAATAGTCAAGTTGAAAATGTAGTCAAGAACTCTATTCCTTTTACAGTAGTGCCAAAGAAGATGAAATATCTGGGAATTTACCTAACAAAGGACATGAATGATCTCTATAAAGAGAATTATGAAACTCTGAGAAAAGAAATAGCTGAAGATATCAACAAATGGAAAAACATACCATGCTCATGGCTGGGAATTATCAATGTTGTTAAAATTTCCATACTACTAAAAGCAATCTACAGATTTAATGCAATCCCTATTAAAGCACCATTGCCATACTTTAAAAATCTATAAAAAATAGTGTTTCATTTTATATGGAATCAGAAAAAATCTCAAATAGTAAATACATTACTCAGAAATAAAAACAAATCAGAAGGTATCACATTACCAGACTTCATGCTATACTGTATATCTATAGTGATCAAAACTGCATGGTACTGGCACAAAACCAAAGAGGCAGATTTATGGAAAAGAATAGAGAACCAAGAGATGAATCCTGCTACTTATCATCATTTGATATTTGACAAGCCTATCAAAAATATTCAGTGGGGGAAAAACTCTATTTAACAAATGGTGCTGGGTGAACAGGCTGGCAAACTGTAGAAGAATGAATCTGGAGCCCCACCTCTCACCATTAACAAAAATTGAGTCTCACTGGATGAATGATTTAAACTTAAGATGTGAAAAAATAAAAATACTAGGAGAGAGTGCAGGGACACTTCAAGAAATCAGCCTGGGAGAATATTTTATGAGGAGAACCCCCGGGGCAAATGAAGCAACACCAAAAATATAGTACTGGGATCTGATCAAACTAAAAAGCTTTTGTATAGCCAAGAGCACAGTAAATTAATTAAAGAGACAACCCTCAGAATGGGAGAAGATTTTTGCAGGTTATACTTCTGACAAAGTTTTGATAACTAGAATCCACAGAGAACTTAAACCAATCAATAAGAAAAGAACAAATAACCCCATTTCTTTTTTTTTTTTTTTTTTTTTGTAGAGACAGAGTCTCACTTTATGGCCCTCAGTAGAGTGCCGTGGCATCACACGGCTCACAGCAACCTCCAACTCCTGGGCTTAGGCGATTCTCTTGCCTCAGCCTCCCGAGCAGCTGGGACTACAGGCGCCCGCCACAACGCCCGGCTATTTTTTGGTTGCAGTTTGGCCAGGGCCGGGTTTGAACCCGCCACCCTCGGCATATGGGGCCGGCGCCCTACCGACTGAGCCACAGGCGCCGCCCAGAAAAGAACAAATAACCCCATTTCTACATGGGCAAGAGACTTGAACAGAAGCTTCTCTGTACGTGCATGGCCTGCAAACACATGAAAAAATACTCATCATCCTTAATCATCAGAGAAATACAAATCAAAACCACTTTGAGATATCATCTAACTCCAGTAAGATTAGCCCACATAAGAAAATCCCCAAACTACAGGTGTTAGCGTGGATGTGGACAGAAGGGAACAACTCTACACTGCTGGTGGGAATGCAAGCTAATACAATTGAGAGAATCACATGGTCTTTGTTTTTTATTTTATTGATGTGATGTATTATATTTATAGATTTGCATATGTTGAACCAACCAACCCTGTAACTCTGGAATAAAACCAATTTGATCATGGTGTATAATTGTTTTGATGTGTTGTTGAATTGTTTGCTATATCTTATTGAACATTTTTGCATTGATATTCATTAATGATATTGGTCTATCATTTATTTTCTTTTTGCAAAGAAGTTTGGAGAATACTCAAGGAACTAAACGTAGACCTACAGTTCGATCCTACAATTCCTCTACTAAGAATATACCCAGATGATCAAAAATTATTTTACAACAAAGACATTTTCACCAGAATGTTTAATGCAGCCCAATTCATAATTGCCAAGACATAGAAACAGTCCATGTGCCCATGGATCCATAAAAGGATTGACAAGTTGTGGTATATGTACACTATGGAATACTATGCAGCCTTAAAAAGATGGAGACTTCATATCTTTTATGTTTACCTGGATGGAGCTGGAACATATTCTTCTTATTAAAGTATCTCAAGAATGGAAAAAAATGTATTCAATGTACTTGGTGCAACTATGAAATCAATATATAATCACCTACACATTCATATGAATGGCAAAACATAACTAGAGTCCAGAATGCAGAAGGGAAGAGGAGAAAGAGGAAAGGGGAGGGGGAAGGTGAGAGGAGGGAGAGTATTTGGGAGGACCTCATGTGATGTGCATTATGCAATGGTACATTTCAAAACTATTAAGAAAAGAGCATAATTGTGATGGATGTATTAGTTCATTGTAAGCATTTCACATTGTATATCAAATCAGTACAGTGAACCCCATAAATGCATCAATATACAAAGTTATGATTTAATAAAAAATAAAAACTGGGCATTGTGGTGGGCACCTGTAGTCCCAGCTACTTGGGAGGGTAAGACAAGACAATCACTTAAGCCCAATTTTTGAAGTTGCTGTAAGATGTGACACCACAGCACTCTACTGAGGGCAACACAGGGAGACTCTGTCTTGGAAAAAAAAAAGTGATATTTGAGGAACATAATATGATACTTCAGATTGAGCTAAAGCCCTGAAGTCTTAAGTATATGTAAAATTCTGTAATAAACACTATGGAGATATCAAAATATATCTATAATGCCAGGGGCAATATAAGCTATTTTCTCTGAAAGTGTTTTTTTATTTTAATTCTGTTTTTATTACTGAGATATACACATCAATTATCCATTCATGAATATCCACCCTCATGAATATGTTAACTACTGAAATCTCTATTACTTTCTATATCAAATATTGAATTAAGGCCTATATGTAGTAAATGTAATAAAGAATTTTCAGAACTTAAATCATCACCCACTAATTCATACAGGTTTATGCATTGTTTATATACCCTTTCTAATCAGAAATATAATAAATTAAATCCAAGTGACTTCTTTTGGCACAGGCTATTATGTAAACTGAATAACAATGACATTGTCTGCAGAATGTTAGGATAAATTTATATCATACTGAAAAGTGTATAAACCTCTGAAATTAATCAAGTTTTCACCATAAAAATCTAGTGACTTTTAAAGCTTCTAAAAGCATCATTAAAATAAATAAGAAACAAGCTTTCAAAATAATTAAAAACTTACAATCAGTAATTATTGAATGCCACAATGGATATGAATGTTTTAAGTTTTCATACCCCACATTAGTAACTTTGAATAATGATAAAGTAAGGCTTGATAGAAAGCATTGTTTTGAATATTTTTTTTTAGCAAAGAATTATGCAAGCAAGAAAGTGGGATTAGGAATTATTTAAACATTTGCCTTAAGCACAGTCTTATGTCATAATTGTTCGTTACTTGATAGAATTATATGTTCTGATAAAGCATACGTTGGAATGACAACAAAGCAATATGGGAAAGTTACCTACGTGACAGGATTTGAAGAAGTTTAGATGGATGTGCTAAACTTAAAGCATTACCCAATCCCTGACTAAACTTCTGTGCATTGTTTTCTTAGCTTAAAGAGTAAAAATAACAAGAGGCTCACCTATTAAAAAAATAAACATTAAATAGGACAAAGGTAAGAATAATTAGCTAATTTTCTACTATTTAACAGGGTGCCTGAGATCAGTTTATTAATTTATGGAGGGGTAAGGTTTGAAATACAAGAGAGGGGAAATGGTTAATGTCTTAAGAAAAAAAAAAAAAAAGGGAGTTAGATCAAGAAACAGAAAATTTTCAAAACTTTGCACCACGTTAAGTACACTTATGGGGAAATGAAATGGAAACAGCCTGGATAACAGAGAATGCATGCATTTTACATACTTTGACAGAGTACTGAAGCCATGTTTAAGTTCCATAGCGTCTCAGACCTCACTGTGACATGTATCATTGGAGAGCAAATGTCAGGGAGAAAGCAAGAGTGAGTTTTGCATGCACATGCTGAGAATTCAACAGCCAAACTGTTTCCCAAATATAATTGATAAATGATAAATGTTTCTTTTTATATATTACTTTTAAATACTAATCTTTCTTCCTGAAGCAATATTAATTCAATTTATGAAAAATATTTTTCTAAAGCCATCTACTTCTTTTGGTAAAGGTTAAACTATTTCTTGTCAAATAAAAGCATGCTATTTCTTAAATAAAAGGGCAGGTATGTTAATATAACTTGGATTTACTTGCATATATGTCTGAAGTTTTACTGGATGATTGGATGAGATGACCTTTGTGTCCATCAAACCATAAGGCTTTATGATTCTATAATTAAATAACTTTTATTTATTCTTATTATATAATAGGAATATAATATAGCACCAGCCATTTTAATTATTATTTTTCTAATCATAGACATTTCTATGCAAGGACTTCATTGTAAAATGAGACTAAGCAGCTCTAAGAGAGCTTATTTTGATGTTGTTAATAAATGGCATGGCCTTCAGGTACCAAGATCAAAGCTTCAAACGAATTGGAAAAATAGGTGAAAGACTTAAGACAAATATGTTTATATGGATCAAGAATTCACTATGACTTGCAATGTATTAGCTGTATAACTTAGAACATGTCAGAATAGTAAAACTCTCCTCTTTTTACTGCAAAGGATTTAATGATTAAAGAAAATATTCTGTATCGAATTGTTTCTCTGATTCTAAAATGGTATATACATTGAAATATTTTACTGAGATATTGTATTGTATTTTTATATTAATGAGATACATTGTCTATACTCCTTCTGCACTTTTGGAGTTCCATTTTTTATAATACTACAGGAAAAGGAGGCCAGGCATATTCTCAGGTGGCAACCACCACGGAACAGATCTGGGATAGAAACATAGGCCCTGGTCGGACAGAGACCAGCTAAAAACAAGACAGAATCACTTAGCCCCACCACACCAAACAGGTCCCCAGTTTCTCAGGCCATAGCACTGTACAGGTCCTTGACAGAGTTCCAGGGGAAAAATCAAATGGTGTAAAACAATCATGGGGTGGAATCAGCGGAAAAACTCTGGTAACATGAATAACCAGAATAGATCAACACCCCCAAAGAAAGATATGGCAGATGTAACTGATGATCCCTTTCATAAACAGCTGGCTGAGATGTCAGAAATCGAATTCAGAATTTGGATTGCAAACAAGATTAATAGAATGGAGGAAAATTTGGCATTAGAAATTCGAGGAGAAATTCAAAAATTGGATTAGAAATTCGAGGAGAAATTCAAAAGTTGGAATTAGAAATTCGAGGAGAAATTCAAAAGCTGTCTCAAGAATTTAACGAATTTAAAAAAAAAACCACCAAAGATTTTGATGCACTGAAGGAAGGATTTGCTCCATCAAAGATCTGAAAAATACAGTAGAATCCCTCAGTAACAAAGTGGGGCAAGCAGAAAAAAGGATTTCTGACATTGAAGACACAGCTTTTGAACAATCCCAAACTCTCAAAGAGGAAGAGAAATGCAGAGCAAAAACGGATAATTCTCTCAGAGAGCTCTGGGATAATTCGATGAAGGCTAATATCTGCCTCATTGGAATCCTTGAAAGTGGTGAAGTGGCCTCACAAGGCACAGAGGCCCTTCTCCATGAAATTATGAAAAAGAATTTTCCAGACATGCCAAGAGATTCTGAAACTCAGATAGCAGACATTTTCAGAACCCCAGCATGACTCAATACCATTAAGACATCCCTCAGGCATATCATAATTAACTTCACTAAAGTTAATATGAAGGAGAAAATTCTGAAAGCTTCCAGATGTAAGAAATCCATTACCTACAAAGGGAAGATTATTAGAATGACTGCAGATCTCTCTGCTGAAACTTTTCAAGCCAGAAGAGGGTAGTCATCGACTTTTAATCTCCTAAAGCAAAATAACTTTCAAGCCCGGATCCTGTATACAGCTAAACTGAGTTTCATTTATGATGGAAAAATTAAATACTTTAATGACATTCATATGTTGAAGAAATTTGCCATCAAAAACCAGCTCTTCAGGATATTCTCAGACCTATCCTCCATAATGACCAGACCAATTCTCTACCACAAAAGTAATTCACTCAGAAACTTTTGATCAAACTCCAACTTCCACAGTGGCAAAAGGACTAAAAATGTCCACCAGATTTTCGAAAAACTCGATACCCCAAATTTTACCAGAGTTATCAATATGCTCCATTAATGTGAACAGCTTAAACTGTCCTCAAAACAGGCACAGTTTAGCTGACTGGATAGAAAAACTCAGGCCAGATATTTGCTGCATACAAGAGTGACATCTTACTTTAAGAGATAAATATAGACTCAGGGTGAAAGGATAGTCATCCATATTTCAGACAAATGGTAATCAGAAAAAATCAGGTGTTGCAATTCTATTTGCAGACACAATAGGCTTTAAACCAACAAAAATAAGGAAGAATAAGAATGGTCACTTCATATTTGATAAGGGTAATACTCAATGTGATGAGATTTTAATTATTAATATTTAT
The DNA here is from genome assembly GCF_027406575.1 of Nycticebus coucang. Lineage (NCBI taxonomy): Eukaryota > Metazoa > Chordata > Mammalia > Primates > Lorisidae > Nycticebus > Nycticebus coucang. Next base: position 61,444,106 of record NC_069780.1, on the reverse strand, counting down.
GCGCCCAACCAGAATGCACCTCAATTTAAAAGAGAAACTCTAACAGACATGAGCAACTTGATTTCCGCCAGCTCCATAATAGTCGGAGATTTCAACACTCCTTTGGCAGTATTGGATAAATCCTCCAATAAGAAGCTGAGCAAAGAAATTTTAGATTTAAACCTAACCATCCAACACTTGGATTTAGCAGACATCTACAGAACATTTCATCCCAAGAAAACTGAATACAGATACTTCTCATCAGCCCACAGAACATACTCCAAAATCAATCACATCTTAGGTCACAAGTCTAACCTCAGTAAATTTAAAAAAAATAGAAATTATTCCTTGCATCTTCTCGGACCACCATGTAATAAAATTTGAACTCAGTAATAACAGGAATCTGCATACTCATACAAAAATATGGAAGTTAAATATGCTGAATGATAGCTGGGTCAGAGATGAGATTAAGAAGGAAATTACCAAATTTTTGGAACAAAATGACAATGAAGACATGGATTATCAGAACCTCTGGGATATCGCAAAGGCAGCACTAAGAGGGAAATTTATAGTACTGCAAGCCTTCCTCAAGAGAATGGAAAGAGAGGAAGATAAAAACTTAATGGGACACATCCAGAAACTGTAAAAGGAAGAACATTCCAACCCCAAACCCAGTAGAAGAAAAGAAATAACCAAAATTAGAGCAGAATTAAATGAAATTGAAAACAAAAGAATTATACAACAGATCAATAAATCAAAAAGTTGGTTTTTGGAAAAGGTCAATAAATAGATAAACCTTTGGTTAACCTAACCAGGAAAAAAAGAGTAAAATCTGTAATCTCATGAAGCAAAAACGACAAAGATGAAATAACAACAGACTCCTCAGAAATTCAAAAAATCCTTAATGCATATAACAAGAAACTTTATTCTCAGAAATATGAAAATCTGAAGGAAATTGACCAATACTTGGAAGCACGTCACCTTTCAAGACTTAGCCAGAATCAAGTGGAAATGTTGAACAGGCCAATATCATGTTCTGAAATAGCATCAACCATACAAAATCTCCCCAAAAAGAAAAGCCCAGGACCAGATGGCTTCACATCAGAATTCTACCAAACCTTTAAAGAGGAACTAGTACCCATACTACTGAACCTGTTCCAAAAGGTAGAAAAAGAAGGAAGACTACCCAACACTTTCTAGGAAGCAAACATTATTCTGATGCCAAACCAGGAAAAGACCCAACAAGAAAAGAAAATTATAGAGCAATATCACTAATGCATATAAATGCAAAAATATTCAACAAGATCCTAACAAACAGAATCCAGCAACACATCAAACAAATTATACATCATGACCAAGTTGGTTTTATCCCAGGGTCTCAAGGCAGGTTCAATATACGTAAATCTGTAAGTATAATTCAGCACATAAACAAATTAAAAAACAAAGACCATATGATTCTCTCAATTGATGTAGAAAAGGCTTTTGATAATATCCAGCATCCTTCACGATCAGAACACTTAAAAAATTAGTATAGAAGGAACATTTCTTAAACTGATAGAGGCCATCTACAGCAAACCCACAGCCAATATCATATTGAATGCAGTTAAATTGAAATCATTTCCACTCAGATCAGGAACCAGACAAGGCTGCCCATTGTCTCCACTGCTCTTTAACATTATAATGGAAGTTTTAGCCATTGCAATTAGGGAAGAAAAGGTGATCAAGGGTATCCATATAGGGTCAGAAGAGATCAAAATTTTGCTCTTCACAGATGATATGATTGTATATATGGAAAACACCAGGGATTCTACTACAAAACTCTTAGAAGTGATCAAGGAATACAACAGCATCTCAGGTTACAAAATAAACATTCATAAATCGGTAGCCTTTATATATACCAAGAATAATCAAGCTGAAAAAAAACTTAAGGACTCTATTCCATTCACAGTAGTGCCAAATAAGATAAAATATTTGGGAGTTTGTCTAACAAAGGACGTGAAAGATCTCTATAAAGAGAACTATGAAACTCTAAGAAAAGAAATATCTGAAAATGTTAACAAATGGAAAAACATACCATGCTCATGGCTGGGAAGAATCAACATTGTTAAAATGTCTGCACTACCCAAAGCAATATACAATTTTAATGCAATCCCTATTAAAGCTCCACTGTCATACTTTAAAGATCTTGAGAAAAATAATACTTCATTTTATATGGAATCAGAAAAAAACCTCGAATAGTCAAGACATTACTCAGAAATAAAAACAAAGCAGGAGGAATCATGCTACCAGACTTCAGACTATACTGTAAATCGATAGTGATCAAAACAGCATGGTATTGGCACAAAAACAGAGAAGTAGATGTCTGGAACAGAATAGAGAACCAAGAGATGAATCCAGCCACTTTCTGTTATTTGCTCTTTGACAAGACAATTAAAAATATTCAGTGGGGATAAGATTCCCTATTTAACAAATGGTGCTGGGTGAACTTGCTGGCAACCTGTAGAATACTGAAACTGAACACACACCTTTCACCATTAATTAAGATAGACTCACATTGGATCAAAGATTTAAACTTAAGACATGAAACTATAAAAATGCTAGAAGAGAGTGCAGGGAAAACCCTTGAAGAAATCAGTGTGGGCAAGTATTTTGTGAGGAGGACCCCCCGGGCAATTGAAGCAGCTTCAAAAATACACTACTGGGACCTGATCAAACTAAAAACTTCTGCAAAGCCAAGAACACAGTAAGTAAGCAAGCAAAAACACCCCTCAGAATGGGAGAAGATACTTGCAGGTTATGTCTCCGGTAAAGGTTTAATGACCAGAATCCACAGAGAACTCAAAGTATAAGCAAGAAAAGAACAAGTGATCCCATCACCAGCTGGGTAAGGGAATTGAAGAGAAACTTCTCTGAAGAAGACAGGCGCACAGCCTACAGACATATGAAAAAAAATGCTCATCTTCTTTAATCATCAGGGAAATGCAAATCAAAACTACTTTGAGATATCATTTAACTCCAGTAAGATTAGCCCATATCACAAAATCCCAAGACTAGGGATGTTGGCGTGGATTTGGAGAAAAGGGAACACTTCTACAGTGCTGGTGGGAATTCCAAGTAATACATTCATTTTGAAAAGATGTTTGGAGAACACTTAGAGATCTAAAAATAGATCTGCCATTCAATCCTATAATTCCTCTACTGGGTATATACCCAGAAGACCAAAAATCACATTATAACAAAGATATTTGTACCGGAATGTTTATTGTAGCCCAATTCATAATTGCTAAGTCATGGAAGAAGCCCAAGTGCCCATCGATCCACGAATGGATTAATAAATTGTGGTATATGTACACCATGCAGCCTTAAAGAAAGATGGAGACTTTACCTCTTTCATGTTTACATGGATGGAGCTGGAACATATTCTTCTTAGTAAAGTATCTCAAGAATAAAAGAAAAGTATCCAATGTACTCAGCCCTACTATGAAACTAATTTATGGCTTTCACATGAAAGGTATAACCTAGTTATAACTTAGGTATAGGAGGAAGGGGGAGAGGGAGGGGAGGGAGAGGGGAGGATGGGCAGGTGGAGGGTGATTGGTGGGATTACACCTGCCGTGCATTTTACAAGGGTACATGTGAAACTTAGTAAATGTAGAATATAAATCTTAACACAATAACTAAGAAAATTACAGGAAAGCTATGTTAACCAGTGTGATGAAAATGTTTCAGAGGGTCTATAAAACCAATGTATGGTGCCCCATGATCACATTAATGTACACAGCTATGATTTAATAAAAAAATATATATATATATGTATATATAATACTACAGGAAAAACTTTTTTTTTTTAGGCAAAAAATGGTAGAGGACATGATAAGATAAATATTTCTCCTGGGTCTCTAGGGTTCTAACATTCTTCAGCACATACAATGTACAAACTGATGCATCTTCTATCTTTGTACCTTGTGCCTTGTTACATCAGCTATAAGTTTGTGATTCAAACATGTTAATTACAAATTTGCATGAAGTAGCTTCAGTGTAAGAAATGCTGGAGAATATTTAGTGATTAGTTGACAGAAGTTAATGATGAAAAGAGAGTCAAGGATTATTTGAATCACCATAATTAAAGCTTTTTTCTTATAATAGTTTTCGAGTCTTCAGTTTTCACCCCTCATCACTTTAGTGGCCTGTCCAACTGTGCTATATCTTTCTTGGAGATCATCAATCAAAAGATTAAGAATCTTTTTTAAAGTAAAAGGACTAATTGTCTAAATCAAGTTTAAGCCTTCATACTTAGGAGAATTCTTTTTTTTTTTTTATTGTTGGGGATTCATTGAGGGTACAATAAGCCAGGTTACACTGATTGCAATTGTTAGGTAAAGTCCCTCTTGCAAGCATGTCTTGCCCCCATAAAGTGTGACACACACCAAGGCCCCACCCCCTCTCCCTCCGTCCCTCTTTCTAAACTCCATTTTTTTTTAATCAATTTTGGTCTCCTTTAAATTATATTGCAGTAATAAACCCTTCACAATAAGTAAAGTGCTAAAAACTAGGGCTTAAAGTGGAAAATACATAGTTGGTGCAAGAAATTATCAAAATTTAATGTGCATGGCACAATGCTGTTTAATATACCACACTGCCTGAATAATATTGAAATGGAATATTGATTTTTTTTTAAGCAAGTCCTTTAATCCTCAAAGTTTGTGGTAGCTACTTGATGATTAGTCTTTTCATTTAATTTACAGGAAACATATTAGCACATGTACATATAGATTAATTAAATAATCTTTCTAACATATATCTGAATTATAAAAGCAAACTTATTATAATAATTAAATAGACTTTTTGTCTTATTTCCATCTGGTATAACAAATTACTATAGACTAAGTGACTTAAACAACAAACATTTATCTCTCATAGTTCTGGAATCTGGAAATTTCAAGATCCAGGTGCTGGCAAATTCAGTTCTTGAGGAGGACCCTCCCTCGGGCCTCCCTCTCGTCATCTCATTTTATTCTCAAATGGTGAACAGCAAAGAAAGAAAACAAACTATTTTCTTTAAAAAAAAAAATTCCCTGAACACTGTGATTTTTTATTTTTATTTTTTATTTCAGACTATTACAGGAGTTGTTTTCTCTTTTTATAAGGATATTAAAGTTCACTGGTGAGCACTCCACAGTCATGGTGAGAAGAGCACTCCACTGTCATGACTTTACCTCCAGGGGCCCCACCTCTAATATCACAGCATCAAGAGTTAGAATTTCAACATACAAATTTTGGAGGGACACAAACATTTAGTCCATAACACTTTTGTAGTCACAAAATGTCTGTAGACTCATGAGGTATTAGTATTTCATAAAACTCCGGATTACTCGAGGTTCTTCACAGACCAGAACCAATAGTATAGATGGATGTATGAATGGATAGAGAGTTAGATAGATTAGATAGATGATAGATAAAGAAGAGATTTTATTACGGACATTGGCTCACACAATATGTATGAGCACCTTCTGGTGCAACTTGGAAATCCAGGAAAGCTGGAGGTATAATTTAGACTGAGTGCAGAGGCTGGGGAACCAATGAAGGCATTGGTGTGAGATTGAGTCTGAAGGCCTGAAAACCTGGAGTTTTGTTTTGTTTTGTTTTTATTCAGATTAATATGAGGGTACAAATGTTTAGGTTACATTGTTTTCATTTCTAGGGTAACTTCAAGTTGTCATTGAGCTCTTCACCCAGGGTGTGTACTGAGCACCCTCACCTTGTGCACATTAGGTGAGCTCTGGCCAACGGCCCTGTTCCCTCCCCCTCCTCTTAACTCCACTAGGGACTAGATAATTCTTGTGTTTGTGTGTGCGTGTGTGTGGGGGGCATATAGTTGTTTATATATTGGTTTTATATTAGTATTGAGTATATTGTATACTTGTTTTCCATTCTTGGGATGCTTTACTAAAAAGAATGTCTGAGGATTGTAGTTTTGATATTGAAGGACAGAAGAAGATGGATGTCACAGCTCCAGAAGAGAATGTAATTCACCTTCTCTCTCCTTTTGTTCTGTTTGGGCCCTTGAGAAATTGAATAATGTACACCCACTTTGGTGAGGGTAGATCTCCCTTACTCAGTCTGCTGACTGGTACACCAGGCTCTTCTGGAAACACCATAACAGCACATCCAGAAAAGTTTTAACACTTACCTGGGTCACACTGACACCTAAAATTAGCTAGATAACATTATTTTGGAATGCCACACTGGGTTGGGGATATAGTCATTTTTATGTATCTAATATTCTGAATTCCTATTGTTAAATTATAATTGAAATACAGAAACCACAATCATAATTTTTTACAAATGTATTTTTCTATACTTACCAATAATAGAACTTGCCATTACTATCTTTTCACACAATGTGAGGGATATTTAAGTCTGTATGAATACTTAATTGTTTTCAATTGCAGCCTAGACATGTATAATCTGAAAGCAAGTTCATGCTGTGTGTTTGGCATTTTCCAATTTACCCTATCTGTAACAACTCCCCAAGTCATCTCGTCCTTGCTTTCTAATTTTTCCTTAGCATTTATCACTATCTAAACAGTATGCATTTACTGGCTGCCCCCTCTAAATTTTAAGCTCCATGATATATTTTTATGTTCCAATATAATTTATTTACAGAATTTGGACTTCATAATTTTGACATGCCACAAAGTATTATTCTTCTTTTGATTTTTTTCAACCATGTAAAAATGTGAAAAAATATGGTTAGTTTGTGGGCTGGGCAAAAACAGGTCTTGGGGTTGAGTTTGCAGAATCCTGTACTAGATTCAATAGAAACTATTAAACCTGTTTCACAGGTGACAAAGTCAGACCCGGAGCATCACTGACGTGTCCTGCTCAAGAGAATGTAATTCTCCATCTTTGAGTTCTCTAGACATCGTCTTTCCAATCATACGGGTCTGCTCCCATTCTCAGATGGGTCTCTCCCATTCTGCAGGTGGAGAACCCAAATCTGGGAGGATCGTACAAGATTGAAGTTGGTGAGTTTGTGGCATTGCTGGGAGGATGATTGGTTTTTCAAACCGTATTTTCTTAACAATAACACAGGTGCAGAAGTCTAAGCACAGCACAAGGCAAGCATTTAAATTTGAGTTTATTCCCACCTCCTACTTGGTCTTCCTTTAGCCAAACTTCTATCTTTTTTTAAAATTAATTCCATGAGAAATTTTTGGCTATTTTGTTCCCCTGCTGTGTCCTAAAAGAGTGTCAGATGATTAACAGCATCCAATAAAAACCTCTGTTAAATGAATGAATAAATAAATGAGAGGAATAAAAAGGATACTAGTTTCTAGAGAATCATTTTATTTATAGTTTTATTTGCACAGATGTGTTTATTTATTCCTCCATGTTAGATGATAGATGTCTCCTTCTGAGACATGACAGAAACTAATAAGGATGAGTGCTTTATCTACCCTTAAACAACATACACCATTGGAGAAAAAAGACGAAAACGTATTTCTATTCTTGATAAATTTAAGTGAACCCTAGATTTCTTCACACATAATAAGTTGTTCAAGTAAAATTCATTATATTCAGTTATTTTCTAAGTAGTAACCTGAAATGCTTAGAGCTAGATTTGGTTTAATTTTAACAAATTAGTTTTACTTTAGTAACCCAGAAAATTAAGCAAACTTATTTTTCTCAAGGTTTAGCATTAGTGCTGAATTTATATGTTGGAGAGAATTATTACTGCTACTTAATAAGAATTAGTTATTTAGACATTTTGAAAAATAAAGATTTGTATTTTCACAGGCATCTCATTTCATGGTCATTCCAAATACTAGGATTTTAATAATCAACCTCAATTAACACTAAATAGGATTTTGAATTATAAGGATGTTTTTCCCCAATAACAGGCCTAGTGAAAATTTTAAATTTTTATTTAACTTTATATTTTTTTATTTAAAAATACATGTTATATTGCTTCCGTTTTATTATATTTTTCTTTAAGAAAGTTAATCTGTTCAAGCTTTAATCTTTTTATCTCTTCTTATGGTGACACACAAAAGAAAGAATGATAACTTTGTATGATTCTGATGAAGAACTCAGGGCAAAAACTAATTCTAACAAGACTTTTAGCTTAAGTTTTCCTCTTTAATAATTTTTTTCTTTTTATCAAATTTTATTGAATGCCACTGTGTGTCAAAAGCTAATTCTAGATGTCAGTAATTCAGCAGGTGTGTTTATAATCTCATGAGAAAATAAATATAATCAATGAGAAATTAAATGCATAGCATTTGATTATTATGAGTGATGTGAAATAATTGGTATGATATAATACTATCTGAAAGGCAATATTTAAGCAAAGATTTAATAGTTGAGAAAGAGATGAATATTGAAAAATTATTTATACATCTTAGAAAGAGGTATGGGCAGAGAGAAGCTCAAAATTATGCATAGGAAGTTGTTTGTGCAAAGAATATAGGAATCCTGTCCTTTTCAAAAACAAAAGAAACAGTGTGGCCGGAGTATCCTATCCAAGGAGGATGGTGGATGGTGATTTGGCAGAAAGGAGCATGGCAACATCTTGTGTAGAATAATGGGCATTATATGAAAAGATATCAAAATGCATAAATTAACCTCCCTGATCTCACTTTGATCACACCTATAATAAATTAATTGCACTGATAGTTTTGAGTACAGTACTAGTAAACTGACTTACAACCGTTAGTTCTTCACTTTATAGAAGTAAATAATAATATATAATTGGATATTTTTTCTTTTTTCATAAAATAATATATTCTATATACTTGTAAGTTATAGATACATAAGTTATATATAATATATAAAACACCTTTCCTTTTGATCAAAAAGGATTTAAACGATTTTATACAATAAGAGAGCTTTTCAGAGAATATCAGAAAAAGAATTCTTTTCACTCCACATTTTCAATTAATAGCAACCCTGGCTGTGGTGTAAGATGATGCACACGACTTTTTCTATGTCAAAAACTAAACATACAAATGTGGAAAGAAGTCGGCCATAGAGGAAGCAGAATTTTCATACCTCCCCCCACATATACACACCTAGTGTTTTCTTGGAATTGGCTTTGAAAGAAGGGAGGATTCATGCATCCTTTGTGGTGTTTTACTGATGGAAAAAAAGGAATTTCGTGTCTGTGTCTCCTCATGCAAATGTCTGGATGAAAGTTTACGGGTTCTCTAGCACACTTGGGCCAAATATCTACCATAGGCACTGAGAGGGTGCAAAAGATGCCACCTCTATTCCTTAAGACTCCTTGAAGGACCCTGGCAGTTCATGCCAGACAGAAATGGCAGCAGGTCATGACAGGGAGGGGTGCATCCTGCGCTATGGTGCTGCAGGTAAAAGACAAAGGAAGATCTAATTGCCACTCTGGAGTGGCAGTAAGGAACCAGTTACATGAGAGTACCAGTGACTACCACTAAACACCTCATACACATGCTGTGTCAAGACTCCCTGAATGGCTCTAAATCAGGCAGAAGGCACAGAAGGACTGGCCCTGCCTTATGGTCTTAATCAGCTGGAAGTCATAGAATCGGACTCTTCTTTTTCATACCTGCTTCCAGGCAGAGTCACGCCTTTTAAAAAGAAGAAGATGAGTTGGAAGGCAGTTAAAATAAGCTTGAAAAGAAAACCTTGATGTTAAAATAACTGGGCAATTGAAATGTCTCTTCATTTCATTTGTCTCATTCATTTACAATGAATGTCCCTCCCAAGGAAATGGTGTTCAGCAGAAGTAATGCTTTGGACAACATTTCAAAATTTGAGAAGTGAGAGAGAGGAGTGGAAAAGTGAGAGGGGTCTCTTATCAAGCCAGCTGCCACTAGGGACTGGTGGACATTTCTGGAGTCATGAGGAGCATGCATCTGAATTATTCTGCTTCAGCAGTGACAGTGGGGAACTTTATACACTCACTCCTATTGGTTCTATCCGAATGTGTGTGTAAGGATGGTAAAAATTATACAGCATATCTTGCCTGCAATAGGAATTTTAAAGGGTATCTAGAGGTCAGAGTGTCCACAGGTAAAGAGATACAGCAGACAATTTGAAGTAAGACATTTAAGTGCTGAGGTTCTGGGTGGGACACTGAAGGCATGTTTTTCCATAAGTGGCAAATGAGAACATGACCACACCAGCGAAAAGCAGCTTGGCTCAATACTAACAATGACTTTTACTATAATCCTTAGGATTTTCTTACCCATATTTAAAGAAAGAAACACTGAGTCACAAAAAAATGCTAACTTTTAATTTGTATACATGTATACATATCTTAATTTGTAGATCTAGTGAATTATAAAGATTAATAATTAATTATTAATATCTATTAATAATTGGATTCTGCAGAGTTTATAGTTAATAAACAAATGTACAATAAATGTTCAACATGAATAAATGACAACTTAAAAAGCATTTTAAAATATCGGCACTGAAAATAATTTCAATAAAGACATTTTAATTTTGAAATGTTCTCATTCACCCTTAAATTATAATTAAAGTATAATCCATTCAATTCTCCTGAGAAATAATGGTTTGAGATGTTAAATTTTAACCATTTTTGTATCCAAATGTAGGCTAGAATATTCTGTTCTCAGGCAAGGCTTCTCATTTGGGGGATTTTCATTTGCCTTCAGTATCTTAGTATGCTAGCCAGTGAGAACATGTCTCACCAGTGAAAAACATTTTATAGCCCTACTTCCTGCTGCAAAAGATAACCTTGCAGTCCAGATCCAGTGAACAGCAAAATTTTATTTCATAGTCCCATAATAATACTCTGTCATGTAACAAACATAAAAACAAGATAAACAAAATCTAGTTGTCTTGTTGAAGGAAGGAATCTACTATTTCCACTTCATGCTGGTCTTTATTTGGATGCTTCACCTCTTTCTCATCCATGTGATTATTTAGGAGAAACATCTGCATCTTGGATATGATAGGTGCCTCTCACTGTGCTGGTTTTCTTCACAAGTTTATCATTAATATGCTACACGATGTCAGAGTATTCAGTAGCAAATATTCTCCTATATCTAGAAATGTCTATCAGTTAAAAACCAGAGCAAAACATGTTTTAAAGCAAAGCTGCAAGTAATAAGATAATAAATATTACAATACTTACTATTTTTCAAATACACATTATATGGCAGATACTGAACTATGTATTTTTATACAAATTAGCTGATTTAATCTTCTTAAAAACTTCATAAATGTATGGCATTATCCATATCTACAATCAGTAGAATATCACAGTTGGTTTTTCTGCATGAACTTATTCTATAAAATAGAAAAAAGATATTGAAATATTTTATTTTGAAGAGTGAAGTTTAACTTTATTATTCAAATATTATAGCCCTAAACTCTATTAGAAAAAAAAAAACACATAACTCTATATCATAAAATAGACAATTAATTTACAGAAATAAATATAAGAAAATAAATATCACTTTCTAACCATCAGCCATTTTCAGGTTATTAACATAGGCACAATTAATTGCTATCTCTATTTTCATAAAAATTTTATTCTATAGTTATAATTATATTCATAGTAAAGAAAATAGTCTGAAATTATAAAAATTTGTATTAACAATGAAATGAACAATAGGGAATGTCTTCTTTATAACTCTGGAAATAATAGACAATCAATAAATATCTTCCAAGACCTTATTTAATTCTTAATGTTGATTGTGGACACTAGATGTCAATCTATTTTTTAAATATGAATAATGAAAATTTGAGGTTGGCAATCAGAAGATTACAAACTGAATACATAAAATTGGGATGGAAGGAAACCTATTTTATCTTAAAAGATGGCAGGAAAACAAAGTAAAGAAGAAAGGAAGGGGAAGAAAAGAATAAAGAACGAAAGAAAAAGATCAAGAATTTTACCAAATAGAACACATAAAATGAGATGGGAAGAATAGAAAAGTCATAACACTTTTTTGAAAATTGTAATTTTCAAAATGTAATGAAAATTGTAACTTTCAAAATGTAATGAAAATTCTTAGGCTTAAACCAAGAACCAAAATAAATAAAAAAACTATAAATTGTTTACAGGTGTTACATCTGACAGTGAAAATGATAAAATGAAAAATGATAAAATATTAATAAAATAAATAGTTCTTTAGAATGTAAGAAAAATTAATCAAACATGAGAGGATTGTTTTAATTTCTTAAAATTAACATATTTCATATACCAAAATGAATAACAACATAGAATACATGAATAATTTTAAAAATACATGCTGCATTCATAATTAACAAGCCTGACATCATGTATTATGTAGTCTATAGCAAACATAAAATACATATTATATCAAACGTCTTAAAAATTGTCTAATTATCAACAATGTTATAAATTAAAAATAATGAAGTCTAAATTGAATTTTGATAATAATATAAATTAGGATGTAAAACAAAATTAGGATACAAATTTAAAAATATTACCAAATGCATAAATAATAGTAACTACAAGGCTATTTCTAACTGCTAAAATTCGAACATATTCTTCTTAGTAAAGTGTCTCAAGAATGGAAGAAAAAGTACCCAATGTACTCACCCTTATTATGAAACTAATGTAGGACCTTCACATGAAAGCTATAACCCAGTTACAACTTAAGAATAGGGAGAAGGGGGAAAGGGAGGGTGGGGAGGGGGATTAATGGGATTACACCTGCGGTGCATCTTACAAGGGTATATGTGAATCCTAGTAAATGTGGAATGTAAAGGTCTTAGCAAAATAACTAAGAAAATGCTACGAAAGCTATGTTAACTAGTGTGATGAAAATGTGTCAAATGATCTATGAACCAAGTGTATGGTGCCCCATGATCATATTAATGTACACAGCTATGATTTAATTTAAAAAAATAAAATAAAATAAATTAAATAATTTATTAATCTGTGTCTAAAAAATTATAAATAAACATATTTACTACAGTAGTGGAAACAACCCAAATATTTGTCATTATAGGTAGAGATTGAATAAATTATGCCACATCTATGTTATGGATAGAGAATCTAATCCATAGAATATTATTTTACATTTTAAAAACAGTTGGTTTAGCATAAGTAATCATATTTAGAAAAATCTCCAAAGTGAATATTAAAAATTCTCACATAAATATTTAGAATACCATGCCATTTATGTAAAAGTTTTATATATAACCATCTATGGTGTTTTCTTGTTTGGTTTTCCAATTCAGTACATAATACCATATTTTACTCCTTCTAAATTCTCTGCTTGGCTTTCTAGTAACACAGAGACAAATGTATTAACTATATTCTTGCAAGGGAAATGATCTACTCCTTTAACTTGCTCTTATCTTTCATATCAGATTAAGGAGTGCTCATTAAGATCTATTTAGAAAATTGATCTAATTCAGTGGTTAACATTGTGTAAAAAATTTCACATAAGTTCATCTAATAAAAACATTTAGACAAAGAATATTTGGTTTTCAGTAAGTTGTATTTTTAAGTTTCTTCTCTTTTTAAATTTAGTTCTGCAATTTCATTTTCATGTATGCACACATTTGTAAAAGATGTCTACATCACTTTCAGAATTTTTAAAATTTGCAAAAAAAGAACATATATATTCAATTTCAATTAACCTAATTTCATGGCAAATATATCTCCAAACTAAAACATAATCAATTATTAAACATAATCAAGATTTAAAATATGGCGATGGATATTGAATTTTTAAGCCTGAAGTGTTCTCTGCCCAATGGACTTAGTTCTTATTGAGGACAGTCATAAATAACTTTAAAATATTCCAATGTGATAAGAAGCAACTGCAGATTAGGTCATCGTGGAATTATAGTTCCCTTGCTTAATGATTGTAGAAAATTGCCTGGCAATTGAACAAAGAGAAAGAGGGCGATGTGGTGAATGCCGGCTAATTAAACCAATAATTGCTTCTTCTTGTGTACCCAGATAATGTGCCCCTGATAATTTTAAATGAAGTCTTGAAGCAGTCTTCTTGAATGAAATGCTGTGCTAGTTAAAACTACTATATGCAATTCTCCTCGCATTTAGAAGGTGGCCTACTTCTCAGAGTGCCTTGCATTGATTACAAAAAAATCAGTAGTATGGAAGATTTCTTATATTAGATACAATTATATCAGGTAATATTTTTATTGATGTTTTTATTTCTGATAACATTAATGTTATGCAATATGTATGAATTCAGGGATCAATTGCTCTAACGGTAGAGATGCCCCACTCATGTAATTTTCTAGGAAAAATTTTGCGTGTTAAAATTTATTGATTTCTAAAATCTCATTGTACTAACTATGGCATATTTTATATATTTGACCTGATCAGTAGTAAAAATTAACCAGATGTTGAAACTTTCAAGTAGTAAGTATCTCTTAACTTCACATTTACTTCTACACATTTACTTCTATACTGCAAGATCATTTAAATTGTTTTGAGCTTATACCATCCAACAATCTGGTTTACCTGTAGTACACTACTACTGCCTTTAGGAAAATAAATTCAAATTTGGATAGGTTATTATTGTTTTAATATTTATATGTTATTGATTCTAGGAGGTTATTTATTCATGTATCTGCATTGATTTTCTATATAACCTGATTTTTCCCATTTATGATGCCAGCATTAATAATGCCAGTATTACTTTTTATGTTTAGTATAAGAGAAAAATGGAGTGACAGTCCTGGATACTATATACAGATACTATATACGGAAATCCTGCACGTAACATATATGATTACACATTATTCCTGTAATTAAATGTTTACTACAAAGTTGATAATTCCCTAAGTATCAGGACTTTTCAGACTCAAAAGTACCCCATATTCACAGATGCAATTTTCTTAACAGTCCATAGGTATTATTACATAATGAGTCACATTTTTAAAATAATAAGCATATTTAAATGTCATATGTGCTCGAGCACTCCTAAATATCCATACATGGGGAAAAAATGACATTACAAATATTTCTTTCTTTTTTTTTATTATTGGGGATTCATTGAGGGTACAGCACTCCTAAATATCAATACATGGGGAAAAAATGACATTACGAATATTTCTTTCTTTTTTTTTATTGTTGGGGATTCATTGAGGGTACAATAAGCCAGGTTACACTGATTGCATTTGTTAGGTAAAGTCCCTCTTGCAATCATGTCTTGCCCCCAGAAGGTGTGGCACACACCAAGGCCCCACCCCTCTCCCTCCATCCCTCTCTCTGCTTTTCCTTCCCACTCCCATGACCTTAATTGTCATTAATTGTCCTCATATCAAAATTGAGTACATAGGATTCATTTCTAAACTATTATTCTTTTTCTCCTTAAATGAAAAATTTTGAAATCCCACATTTATTTAGTGTTAAGATTAACAAATCATATAATGCATTTTTTCTGAGCAATTGAGAAGCTTTTCTGATAAAGCCTGTAGAAGACAGGGCTCGTCTCTTCTTGGCACTGTATACATCTTTCTGTACCCAGACAGCTATACATCTTTCTGTACCCAGACAACACCTCACAGAGTTTCATAAATGTGAATACTTACTAAATAGCTTAGACAGAGCTATATTTTTTAGGTTGATCTGTAAGGCTATATTATTTCATGTTTTATTCTGCCATACATAATGCAGAAAAATAAATTCTAAAGAAAGACCTGTGAACTTTATGTATTTATATATATTGAATCTAATTATATAAAGTTAGATTTAAAATGTGTATTTTTAATCTAAATGAATTTTAATTCATATATTTTATTACAATTATTTAAACAAAAGTCTTCATTGTTTTCAAACATCTCCAAATATGATGTTAGGTAGAACAGAATTAATTTTAGGAGTATGAGGTACTAGATAATTTAACAGTACTCTGGGTGTGAAATTAGCATCACAAATATGCAAAGCACTGATCATTCTGAGGGTTTGTCATGCTGCTATTACCATTGTCTTTTCCTCCCCACAGGCATCTCAGTGAGATCCTCCTGTAGACTTGATAAGGCTGTCAACATGCAAAACAATCTCCTCTGCCCTTTATCTCAGTATCATAACCTACTAGTGTACGCTATTCCGATGTTATCTAACAAGGTCAAAATAAACTTAGTGCTTTTCTATCTACCAAATTTGTATGATAAGCTTTTGAATTAATAAAACTAACATTATAATTTAAAAGAAATGCTGAAACTGTTAGAGTTTGCACACACATATACATACACAGACACACACATAAACATTTGCCTCTGATTGCAAATTAGCAGAAAATAAAGTTATACCCAAAGACTGCATAGACACTTTTTCACATTTGTGTGTGGGATTGTGTGTCTTTACAATTTTCTTTCCAGAGAACTGTATCAAAAACTTATGGTACTGAATAGGTGATAGAAATCTAAAACATTTTTAGGCAATAAGTCATTTATCTCATTTCAATTATATGTAAAATATGCATAAAAGCTTAAGACCGTCTATTTATAAACTCCATTTCTTCTAACGGGACCTTTTTATTGTTATGCCTCAATTATATTTACATGAGACCAATATTTCCTAGCATGTGTTTTCATACATCATGCCAATACTCATTTTATAAGACAGTGTGTATGCCTGCTAATAACAAATCACAACTTTTCTATGCATTTATATTTTAGAATTAGGAAATAATAAAACTAGCGAATAATTTAATACCCATTCTAGGTTAGTTCTTGTACTTTAAGGATAAGGGAGATTGTAACTTTTTTTTTTTTTTTTTTTTTGAGACAGAGTCTCACTTTAGTAGAGTGCTATGGCATCACAGCTCACAGCAACTTCAAACTCTTGGGCTTAATAATTCTCTTGCCTCGGCATCCTAAGAAGACTATAACCTTTTAATTTGTTCAACTATATATCATGTCCGTAATTTTCCTGGGTCAATTATATAATGTGTCATAATTTTATGCTTTCCTATAAATATGCAAATATTCCCAATCTATGCTAACATTTCATTGGTATAATCCGACTACAAGTTGTATCTAGATGCTGTATACTCAAAACAGAACTGAAGACATAAGGTTCAGAATAACCCATTTTTCTAACAGAGCCTAAAATTCAGTCTTTAAAAAGTAAGCCTTGCATAGTGATTCCCCCCAAGGGAAATTCTGGCAACCTATTTTTAACATAGTAATTATCCTGAAAATTCATGCAAAATATATTAACAAATAGGTTATCATAAAAACTCAACTTTTTAAAATGTGCAAAGCAATTGCAGGCTTTGAAACTGACATATACACATTTATAAGTTGTGAAATGGAATTTCAGAGAGAAATACACTCAGTATGTTTGAGTTGGCAGAAATTCATAGTGAAAGACAATTTGGCCAGGAAGAACTTATTTCTATTTGTTCTCTGTCTTTATAAAAATCTCTGATATGAAACCATCTGTTTAAAACTTGTAAAATTAGTCTGTGAATGCATGTAATTCTAAACATCATAAATTTTTGAGTATTGATTATGAAGTTTTATGGAGATATAGATGATTCTTCATGATGAATTAATATACATAAAGACAAAGCATGCCTATTGTGAGGGAATAATCGCATATCATTGACGTTTATGCACAAATTATCTTACCTTCTCATTTCTATTATAGTTTATGCAATAATCATTTGGGCTTGTATCACAATGTTTAACATTATCCAAACCATAAGTATGACTCTATTTACAACACAAAAACTCAATATAATTAAATACGTTAATGCAAGAGAAATAAAAAGAACACAATATCTAAGAAAACAAATTTTTCCTAGCACACTATTTGTTTAAATATTTTCTTACATCAATAAAACAATAGCATAGTAGATTGATGATATAATCACAAAAAATGACTCAAGGATCATAACTCCCCATTTTAAAAGGTAAATTTCAATATTATATGTAAGAAGTAGCAAAAATGGTTAAACTATGTAAAAGACAAAGTGCTTAGGAAAACACATTTACAGATGAAGCATATACATGTTTAATAACTCACTTATCTAGATGTTAGATACTTGGCCATCTTAAACAGATGAAAGCACAGATATGAGTAATTAGGGCTCTGAGAAGCTCAAACACTAGTTGTAAACATTCATGGTAGAAGCTAATCTGTATTACTTCCAAAGAAAAACACCATTTTCTAGGTCATATGCTGCTGTTTACTGAGAGGCAGAATGGAATAGTAGCATCCTATGTGAACACTGGTTTAATCCTGGCTCTGCCAATTTCTAGTTGTGTGCTCCTGTCTAATAACCCAGCCTCTCCATTGTTCATTGGTAAAATAGAGATTAGACATTATCATCTTCATCGCGTTATTAGATCAATTTAATTAGTTAATTGAACAGTGATTATTAAGTTTACTATTAGTTTATGCCCAAATATACAAAAATTTATTCATTTGTTTCTAGGCTTATAACACTAGATAGATTACCTTTTTATGGTTTAATAAGCCTCTTTCCCATATCCCAGTATTATAAAATATATTCTTCTCCTACTTGGAGCTTGTGTATGTTTGTAAATTTTTCAAAGATAGTGATTCATGTTTTAATATGATTAAAATGATTTAATATGATTAATATGATTCATGTTTTAATTCAAAATTAAAACATGAATCATAGCTAACACTGTCTACTTTTGTAAAGACAAAGAACACTAGTTGTGTACCTATAATAAAGAGAAAGCAATAATCTGTTTTTGAACAAGATACCTGTAAGAAAAAAACTAATGAAGTTACTTCATTACTAAAAAAGTGATGAAGTAAGGCCGGGATCAGTGGCTCACACCTGTAATCCTATCACACCGGGAGGCTTAGGTGGGTGATCTCTTGAACTCAGGTCAAGACCAGCCTGAGCAATAGTGAGACCTTGTCTCTACTAAAAATAGAAAAACTAACTGGGCATTGTAAGGGGAGCCTGTAGCTCCAGCTACTCAGGATGCTGAGGAAAGAGGATCTCTTGAGCCCAAGAGTTTGAGGTTTCTGTGAACCAGGATGACACCACAGCACCCAATCCCAGGGAGACAGAATGAGACACTGTCTCAAAAAAAAAAAAAAAAAATGAAATGTTTGAGAATAAGCAATCATGAGACACTGTTCCCTCCCCAAAAAGGAATGAAGTGTTTGAGAATAAGCAATCAACAGAATAACAGAATGGTAGCAAGTAAAAAACAAAGAAACAGCATAAATAATGAACTTCAGAGCAAATAAGTGTAACATTATTAATATGAACATCAAATGATGTAAAAAATGTATTTTATAATTACAAATATTTCTTGTACCATATCTTAAAATTATGATATGACCAAAACAAAGTAGTGGAAATCAAAAAGTATGCAAGTATACTCATACCAGAACTTGGTTTAGTGGGATCAATCACATGAGTATAATATTTTTTCCACTGAAATTTCCATTTAAATAGCAGAAAATATAAAACGAGAAATAAATCAGCATTAGGTCAGTGAAAAAAAATGGAACAACATGAGTAGATCAGAATGTTGGGATTCCCTGTAAAACTAATAAAAGAAAGATCATGTTGGTGAATAAAAAGGAACAGAAAACAATGGCTCAGAAAAGAAAAATGCCCAGTGAAATCCAATAGAAATTCCAAATTCAGAGAAAAATACAAGCAAAATAAGAAGTCCTTCCTGCAATCATTCTAGATAACTGATAGTTAAACCTTTAAGCCACTGGACTGACTGACTACTGTGACCTAGTCCCAAGTCTGTCATTTATTTCCAAGATGTTACCTATAGCAAACTGAGTATAATAAAATGCATATATTAATATGCTGTTAGTGATAATGTAAACTATTATATCCTTATTGGAGGACATTTTTAGCATCTCTTATGTCCTAAAAAGAATGACATAAATATATATGTTAGTACAGAGGTATAAAGATCTTCAGGAAATAGTGACTAATCAACTTGTCACTGGTAAAAATCAAATTAAGGGATAAACTACATAAAATTATCTTAGTAAATTTAACATGAACTAGTACATTTATCAATGTGTAAAGTGATTTCCTGGTATGAGTATACTTGCATACTTTAATCTTTAAGAGCAATCATTCACATGTGATCTGTATAATTTATATGTTATTTAGGGAGCCTTGGGAAATCTTTCCAATGGCTGGAGGAGCAGACCTCAGATTAGCAACGATCATGCTGCTTCTGCTTAAAGCTGAAAGCAATTGGTATCTCACGAAGTCATCATAGCAGGAAGTTGATACACATAAAACTGCCTTTCCTATGCAGTGCGTGCTCCCCCAGCAGGCATTATTCATAGCTGGACTCTCTAGCTCCACTCACTCAGGTTTGGATACAAGTGTCTAGAAAATCAAATCTGCTAAAGTATCTCATGAATGGGAAAAAAAATATCCACTGTACTCAGTACTACTATAAAGCCAATTTCTAATCACTCGCACTTTCACATGAGAGATGAATCACAACTATAGCCCAGGATGAAGGAGGGAAGGGGAAAGAATGGGAATGGGGTAGTTCTATAGAGGGAGGGTTAATGGTGGGACCACATCTATGGAGCATATTGCAAGGGTATAAGTCAAATCTGTCAAGTATAGAACACAAATGTCTTAACACTGTGATTAAGTAAATGAGGTGAAAGCTATGTTAATTAGTAGGATGTAAGCACTCTAATTTGTACAAATAATCAACACATTGAATCCCACAAGGGCATAAATGTATTCATGATCTATGTATATATGACTTAATTTAAAAAATGTAATAAAACACATTTAGCTAAAAACAATTAAGAAAAATAAATTACTCGTCAAAGAAAAAAGAAAATCAAATCTGTAATATAAACTACCATAGAGCAGGGGAATGTAGTTTTTGGCTTTCCAGCCTGGGCAGCCCAGAAAGTCATACTTCAAGAACATTACTGTGAGAGTGACATTTTTGTAAAGATAAAAATATTTGTCTGGGCATCATTTGTTTTTGACATTTGGATGTTGGATAGTTGCATTTTAATTTTATCTCATTCAAACTCTAGTAATTGCCACATAGCCATTTTAATAGTTTAAATTATTCTTTGTTTTCAAAACTATTAAGCAGAAAAGTGGTTGTGCTTTCTATGCTTAAATCAAGAAACTTCATCTCAATGTATTATAAATATATTACTATATGATAGTTTAAAATGTACCTATTTTATTAGAGAAGAACATAATATGACTGATTGCTTACTCAGAACCCTACAAACATACAGTGTAAATTTTCTGTAGAGCCAGGCTCAGTGAGAGTTGCTGTTCTACAAACCAATAGGAAAGTCTTAGAAATTTTAACCCCCCAAAATTTTTTTGAGCAAAAATTAAGAAAATCATAAGACTGACAGAGTTTGATCTCAACCTAAAGGTTTTGTGACAATATACAAACTTTCCATGAATATGTTTCTTAAACAAGTGCAATTTGTAATTCTCCATGTCCTGATTTCTCTCCTTAGAATCAATCATAACACCCATCACTTATGTCTTCTGAGTAATTTCCCCATTCTATATCTAATGCCTCAAGCCAGCATTTTCTTCAAATACATCAGAGAGTGCTAAGATAAAATATTAGTATTTATATTTCTAGCCCAGGTTTTTTTTGGGGAAAATAAATACTATAAATTTAGATATCAAATTTAAACTTTTGTTGCTCCTACTCAAATCTGCTCTACCCATGTTTGTCCCCCATTTTAATAATTGACAGCTGCATTCCAGAGACCAAAAATTTTGACATTCTGTTGATTAATCATTTCTTTTTTGTACCCTATGTCCAGTGTAACAATCTAAGAGTACATTATTTTAGCGTTGTTTTAAAAATGTATCTAGAGTTTAAAGATTTCACACCTGTCGCCCAGCTCTAAGCTACTTTCCTCTCCCATCTTGATTAATGATTGGTTCCTTACTGAGCTCTTTGCTTCTCTACATTTTATTATCAAAACAGCAGCCAAGAATGGTACTTTGAAAAGTAAAAATCATGTTGCAACTTTTTCCAAAACTGTACCTGCGATGGACCTATGTTTCTATGTTTTTAATTAGAAAAGTCCAAATCCACACACTCTAACCAGAGTGATAACTTTATTGTTCATAGATACTTTAAGATTTTACCATTTACAGGTCTGGGTCCCGGTTCTTCTTTGACCAGAAAGCTTTCCTGACAGATGACATGTAACTCCTTCATCTTCTTCATTTCTTTGCTTAATTATGGCATTCTCAGTGAACCTCCTAGGACTCTATATATACCACAATGACCCCACTGACCGGCACTATCGGATTCCACTTACTTTGTTCTACATATTCTTGTCCATAATATTCACTGTATTTCAACATGCTTCATAATTTTATAACATACTTAATATTTACTTGTCTTTTTTCTTTATGATATAAGCTCCATAAATACAGTGATCTTTGTTTTGTTCACTAGTAAATGCCTAGTGTTTAGAAGGGGACCTAGAGCTCCAATAGGCACTCACCAAATGAGTAAATATTATAGTTATATTAATTTCCAATCTAATTTTTCTGCCAGCCACATACTACTCAGCTCTTATTTATTTTATTTTTATTTTTTGAGACAGAGTCTCACTTTGTCACCCTTGGTAGAGCACTGTGGTGTCATAGCTCACAGTAACCTCAAACTCCTGGGCAAAAGTAATTCTCTTGCCTCAGCCTCCCAAGTAGCTGGGACTATAGGTGCCTGCCACAGCACCTGGCTATTTTTAGAAATGAGGTCTCGCTATGGCTCAGGCTGGTCTGAAACCTGTGAGTTCAGGCAATCCACCCACCTCAGCCTCCCGAGTGCTGGAATTCCAGGCATGAGCCATGGCACCCGGCTTAAAGAGATTAGTGGATTACTTGTAATTAGCCTATGGGTTTAAAGGAGAGAAACATAAATATGAATTTACCTAATAATCTTATTGTCTATTTTAGGTTACATAATATAATTAAAGTGTTTTGTTTATTTTGTTTTTGATATTTTTGAGTGTGATACTTCTGAAAGCAATCTTGAAGGTAAAGTTCAGGCTTCTTGCATTTCTCTCAAGAGAAAATGGTTTCTTTCTTTCCAAGTTTCTAATTTTTGTGTTGCAAACCATGCAATCCTTTGCTGGTTTATTTTTAATTTTGCATTATAAAATGCGTCTTCCCATTTAGCCTTTCCTCAGTGTCAGAAGATGGTTCTTTTAACCTCTTTCTTGAATTTCTGTTCCTGACATTGTTCACAAGCTGAGTGATGAGATTTCTCCTAGGTCTGCACTTTTTCTCCATAGATCTTGAACAAACACAACAACAACAAAAAATGTATCAGATGTCTCCCAGTATAGGATTGGAAAGGGTACTGTTAAAGAAAAAACACATTTTAATAACATTTAAAAGTAGAAATTAATATTTACATAAGGGCATTTTAAGGAACATTAAAAATTTGAAGATCTCACCAAATGTAGGGGTTTGCATTTGTTTTCTCACTTGTTAATTTCTTTAGTCGATTTCAATGCAATTCACTGTATTTTTCCATAGTTACATGAATTGTAAATTTTTTTATCTTAAATAACAGATGATGAGGAAAGTGGACTTTGGGATCCAGGTACCTATGTTTAAAAAATTGGGTCTCAGATGACATTTGTGTTGATATGAAAGTTAATATACATATATGGACCTCAATTTTCTCATTTCCAAAATAAGGATAATGATAATAGTACTTATTTCAAGTTCTGATGGTAGGAATAAGTGAATTTATACATGTGTAACCCTTCAAAAGTGCCTGGTACATAGTTACCAATTTTTGTTAAATTTATTATCAAAAAGATATAAAAGTTGAAATAAAACTTCTTATGCCTTCATGTGATTGATGAATAACAAAACTGAAAAATATTAAAGACTTTTCAGTTTTAAAATAAACTGAGTCATAGAATTTTATTTTATAAAAAATAATTTTTATTTATATTATTTTATTATGTTATTGTTCCAAATTTTCTGACATCTCCTCTGTTGAAAACTCTGTCAATATTATGCTACATAGAAGATATTGACACATAAAAATAACTACAAAATCAATTTGTTCACAACATATTGACATTTTAACAAAATAATTGAGAAATTAATTTTTTAAAAGAAACATCCTAGAAAACAAATGTTTTGAAAATAGATGCTCAGGCTCATTGCTGTTTGACTTGTGTTGCAAAACGAAATCTCATACATAAAAATACTTTTATCTTTCAGTTGAAAATATATGAACCACCATTACTTTATCTAAGAATCTATTTGGTCTTCTTACGTGTTAATTTTATTTTTATATTTGAAGTCCGTTTAAATAATACAGTGTAGTAGGGTTGATAAATATATAAATAAATAAGCATCCATACTTTTTGTTCATATGTTCCTATTATCCCAAACTCACTTGTCATTCTTCTATAATTTCACATAATGTACCCCTTATTTAGTTACATTGCCCTTTTAATTAGTAGGTTAAGATATGACAATGCACTTTTAATTAGTAGGTTAAGATATGACAATGCATAATTCATTAGTTTCCATCAATCCAGATATATAGATATTTTTTACCACCTGCAACTTGTTTTATCCACATTAAAGGAAACAGTCTTGTATCCCTTCTGGGACTTGTGCCAGGAGACCCTTGACCTTCCTCTCATTCATGGTCATAATTCTCTGTGTTACTTCACACTATTTTAATTAACACTAATTCTGAGGAACTATAGATTCCTCAGTTTGTAGTCATCAAACTTTTCAAATTCATCATGGCTAGAATAAACTAGGTGACTCTGTTATTTTCTAATAGTATGAAGAATTTGGTGGCAGCAGGACTATCTAATGCCCCACATTGATGCATTAAAATTTGGGGAGCTACTGCGCATTTCTCATGCTGTTTCTAGCTATTTGAATTTTCTACCATTTTAATTGTCCTGAGGTTTGGTGCCCTTGTTTTTCTGTTTTTAATGCTTTCATTCTAATGGTTTTCTTTCATCTCAATCTAATCTTTTTCTAATTATGCAATTTCACTCGATTTTCTTGGCAAAAAGATTTATGGCACCCTTTCTCACTTTATCTTGTTTCCCACCCTACAACAAGAAGAAACAAAATGTACCCAAACTAAATTTAGAACACCGTTTATTGCAACATCAATTATTACTTGGGACAAAGGCACAGGGATTGTAGAAACTTAAATATCATTATGTAAACAAACTGCTGTTATTTGTATTTTCAACATTTCAGAAGTCTTATGTTTCAATTAATATTTAAGAGTAGAATAGACAAATGCTTTTTTATCCAGAGGGGAAACTGACCCACCTGTTCACATTTCTGTAAAATATGCTGCTATCTGAAAGTTTTGAGTAAGACCGAACATAGCATTTCCTTTGGTAGTAACAAATGCAAGAACAAAAGCTTCTTTTTCTTTCATAAATGAAACCCACTTCACTTGTGGCTAGTTATGTTGTTTACTTGGGTTTGTACTGAATATCTTGATTCAGTTTCTTGATTTCCTTCCCTTGAGACATAAGTTAACTTTCTAATGATTTGTGATAGGATAGGGACAATGTTCCAATGAAAACAGGTATCTACTGAAATCCCATGTGATGTTACAGCCTTAGCATGTATGGATAAGTCACTGACTGTCATTAAGATCTACCAGCCTTAGGCTGCTTCTTACTTATTTTTATTTTCACCAAAGAGGAAAAGAGCAGCCAAAGTACCATATTAATGGCTGACTTCCCTCTTTGTTTGAATTTACTTTGAAATCCATTAGTAATTTCCTTCCCTTCTGTATCTAACAACTTCATGTCCTATTATTAAGCTTTCCCTTCCTGCAGTGGTCAAAGCACTTGAGCAACCCACCTCTCACCAGTGATGTGCAGGAACCCATTCAGGAAAAAAACAAAACAACAACGATAAGAGCAAAATTCCCTCTTCCTCATCTGTCTTTCTTCCAAACCAAGCCTAAACCATAATTTAAATTATAGTTGTAAGGTTTCTTTTAATAATTCTGCTTATAGTGCCAGTGGCATCAAATAAACAATTATAAAATCATAAGGATTCATAAGACTCATAGGGTCTGCTAGCCTGTAATTCCACGAAAGGTAAAAGATATGGCACAAGAGAAAGAAAGTAGAAAAATGTGCAAACTTTCAAGTGTAGACTTCCCCTTCCCCTTGCTCTCAGATTGCATAGGACATCCTTTGTCTTTGGATTTTGAACCTTCATGATATCTGAGAGGCATCATTATTTCAAGGGTGTCTAAAGAAAAAAGTACACAGGATTGAGTACATGCTACAGATTACATAGCTAAGCCAGGTTACACAACTGTTTAAACTTGGTATAAACCATCAACCTGTACATCATTAAATAGTGTAGACAAGCTAGTTCCTTTCCGGGGGTTTCAAGATTTAATTATTATTATTATTTTTTTTATGTTTGTTCATTTGTTTTGGCCATGTTTGTTGCCATGGCGTCATAGTCTCAGCAACCTCAAATTCTTGGGCTTGAGCAATCTTTCTCAGCCTCCCGAGTAGCTGGGACTACAGGCATCTGCCACAACACTCAGCTAGTTTTTTTTTTGTTTGTTTTTTTGTTTTTTAATGTTTGTTCATTTGTTTTTTAAGTAGAGACTGGGGTCTTGCTCTTGCTCGGCCTGGTCTCAAACTCCCAAGTACAAGCAGTCTACCCACTTGGCCTTTCAGAGTGCTAGGATCACAGGAGGAAGCTACCACACATGGCTGAGTTTCAAGCTTTAAAAAGCACACTACAAATTCCATATTAGCACCTCTCATACTTATTTTGGCCAAGGGTGTGAACTAGACTTCCAGAAAAGCACAGAGCTCCCTCAGTTCAGCTATAATAACCTTATCTTCTACACTCTTAAGTACAATAGGCAAAGGAATTATTCCTTCTTCCAAAATTCATACCGTCTAACTCTCAGTGTGTTACATATATTATTGTTTTGCATTGTCAAATTTAATATATTTATTTTGTGTTAGTTGTTCATTATCCAGTGATTTTTCCCTACAGCTTGATTATAAATATGAAATATAAATAAATATTTAAATATGATAATGTGATTATTTACTGTAGTTGTAGTATGCCATCAGATGTGGCAAAAATTAAACTAGTGTTACTCAGATGGTGCTTACCAAGAATCAAGATCTTATCAATTTTTCTTTACTTCATCTGCATAACAATAACCTAAAATAATTCCTTCTATATTTCTTTAATTACATTTTCATTTTGTTGAAATAATTTATTTTTACACTGGGATATATTTAGAGATATCTAAAAGAATTATTGGTTCGTATGTCTATTGCCTCTTATACTTTTAGAATTGCGGTGAATTTTTTGCTGTTCTGATTCAAAGCTATTACTTCATTACATTGCAGATTATATTGGTGCAGATGAGAAGTCTGAAATCCATCTTACTATTTTTCCAGTGTAGGCAGGTTGGATCTCTGTGTGTGTGTGTGTTGCTTTTTATTTTTATTTTTGCTCTGAAGACTGCCAGAGTTTTTGGAAATGTCACATGGTTTGGAATGGAAGTGAATCCACTTCCAATTACACCTCTTGGATCCCAGGTGAGATTCAGCTCTCTTAGGTATTATGATCTGAGTTCTGTAATGAAAGATCCAGTGCAACAATGTCTCTTGAGCCTTCCCTCTCTTTGTATTCATCTATTGTCTCCTGGATTGTAATTTCTCAGCTAGCCTTCCTGAATCAGTGGAATGAAACATATTTTAGAACAAAAATTAAGCCTATATTTACACAAATTATATTATGACACTTATTGTATACGTTACCGTTGCCTGAAAAGCACTGGAATTTAAATCACTGTAAAGATTTTTCACAGAAAATTGTGTTAGTTTTAATTTGCACTGTCAAACAATTCTTTATGCTGTAATCTGTTCATACCTTGGTTTATCTATGTAGTAATATAAGCTAATAGAAAGGTCATTTGTTCTATCTAACAACCTAATACAAGAAGTAAGACAGTAAACATAATTACAAAATGGTGATGAGTAGAGGAGTGGTTTTCTAAATGATGGAAAATGTCTGGTGAAAAAGCAAGTATAAACATTAGCTCCATTAAAATCTGATCAATAATTTGTTTTCAGTAATGTGAGGGTAATGTGAGGCTAAAATCTACTTTCTCTGACCACTTATTCATTGTATTTTTTCCCCACAATAAAACAGTAGTAGCTTGGGAGTACACACTGTCTGTGAATCCTGAATTAATGTCATGTTATTTCTCCTATAACCAGTTTGCAATTTAGTAAAATAGATTGTACTTTAGATTCAGCAAGTTCTGATAGTTTGGGATTAGACTCTGAGCAGCACTACTTAAACCTTAACTTCTTGACCCACTTAATCTCACTAAAACACAGGTTTGACATCTTAAAAATGGGATAAATTATACCTCTACTGCTGTGTTGTGGTGATAAAATGAAATGCCCTCTATAAAATGCTTGGGATTTAGTGGTTCTTTAATGTCAGTTCCTTATACTCTTGTACTTATTTCTTTTCTATACCTACAGTCAAGGTATAGAAAGGGGAAAATTTGACTGGCTTTTTCCTAATTGGTGATTAAAAACTTTCTTTTTCCTTTTTAGTTTATTAGTTTACTTCTTTTCAATTTTTCTCTTTGGCAATTTTTTTTTTCCTTTGTGAAAGAGGCATATGCATTGTGCTAAGCTGTTAAATAAATCTGGAGATTAGTGTGTCTAGTGGTTGATATTGTGGGTGAGCATAATTATATACAATTTCCTGAAGATAATGAGCACTAAGATGTAGCAGACAGGTAAAGATTTTGTTTAGCAATTAGAGTGGGGAGATGCTATCAGGATGTGTATTAATAAAATGTTTGCGTATCTTCAATGTCAATAATTCAAGAAAGCTGTGAAATAATAATGGTAAATTGACAAACTACAGCATTCCTGTTCTAATACAGAATATCCTCCTGAGGATTTACATTATAGCATCCTTTTTCTCCATATAATCAACACTACAAAACTGAAAAAAAAAATACTTCATATTCTCCTAGTACTTAAGCTCTTTGACATGACACTTACATATTTTTATCTCTGCAGAGTATACATTTATTTAATTTTTATTTCAATATGTAATAAATAAAGTTTATTAAATTATTATTATCTTTGAGATATCATCTAACTCAAGTAAGATTAGCCCATATCACAAAATCCCAAAACTACAGATGTTGGTGTGGATGTGGAAAGAAGGGAATACTTCTGCACTACTGGTGGGACTGCAAACTAATATAACCCTTTTGGAAAGAAGTTTGGAGAATACTCAAGAAACTAAAAGTAGACCTACTGTTCAATCCTGCATTCCTCTACTAGGTATATACCGAGATGACCAAAAATAATTTTACAACAAAGATATTTGCCCCAGAATGTTTAATGCATCCCAATTCATAATCACCCCAAGTTATGGAAACAGTTCAAGTGCCCATTGACTCATGAATGCATTAACAAATTGTGGTATATGTATATCATAGAATACTATGCAGCCATAAAAGGTGGAAACTTCACATCTTTTATGTTTACACTGATGGAGTTGGAACATATTCTTCTCAGTAAAGTATCTCAAGAATGATATTCAAAGTAAAGTACTCAATACTACTATGAAATCAATATATAATCACCTATGTATTCATACAAATGATAAAATATAACTATAATCCAGAGAGAAAGTGGGAAGAGGAAGTTTTTGGATGGGAGGGGGGAAGCTGGGAGAAGGGATGGTATTTGGTGGGACCTCGTCTAACATGCATAATACAATGGTACATTTTAAAACTATTAAGAATAGGGTATAAATGCCTTACCACAACAAATAAGCAAGTGAGGTGATGTTTATGTTAATAAGTTTGATGTAAGCATTCCACACTGTTTATCAATTCAGCACATTGTACCCCATAAATGCATGAATGTACACAGTCATGATTTAATAATGAAAAAAATTTAAAAAGATGTTAGAAGACATAGCAGAAACATTTAAATGTACACTATATGCTAGTGATTTATAACTAGTTTTCCTGAGAAATGCAGTGAATCCCATTTTAATATAAGGGAAGAGCTATTTCAGAGAGTCCAAGTGACTTCTCCAAAGCCACAAAATTAATATGCGGTGTGGGATATAGAGAGCAGGCTAGGTGCTTGAATGTTTTTCATTATTTCAAGTTTAATTTTTGATTGAGAATAAGTGGCTTGAATAATTATCTCTAGAAGAAATGGAACTTATTTAACTTTAAGATATAGGAGGAAGGAAACCATGTTATATGTGAACAAAAATCAATATACTGTTAGCATTTTCTGAATGGTATAATATCATGGTATGCTAATTTTGTAGCTAAATAAAAATTAATAATGTCTTTTTAGTCATGACTCTCTGAGTAAAAGAAATAAATTGTTAACGTTTAATTTTCTTTTTTTCTACTAAACAAAATTACTGTAGCCTTTCTAATATTCAGATTCCCACTTAATATTTCAACTTGGATGTCTAACACAGATTACAACTTAATATATTAAAAACATAAGTATACATTAATTTATATGAAACCCTATTTCTCTCTTACTTCTTTCCTACCCTAGTAAATTTTACTAATATTTATGTAGTGTGTAGGCCTCAAACATCATAGACTCTTGACTTTTCTCACTATCTCAGCTCTAAATATCCTAAAGACAATCCTGCTCATAATCTCACTTTGACCATTGTAGTGTAAGTTACTATCATAATTTTTACTTGGAAGTTTTTAAATTATCTCTTACTTAATCATCTTCTGGTTGTATTTTTTCTACCATCTGTAGTTGATTGAATAGTGTCATCTCAAATTTCATGTCCACCTAAAACCTTATAATGTGACTTTATTTGGAGAAAGGATCTTTGCATAATTAGTCGGTTAAAGATCTTGAGATTAAATCTTCTTAGGCTTAGAATGGACACTTAATGAAATGACTGAGTCCTTATAAGAAAAGACTGCATTGGGAAAATAGAGGCAGAGACTGGAATGAGGGGATGTAAAAGGCAAGAAATTTCAACAACTGTTGATGAAGCCTAGAAACAAGAAAAGTGACATGAGACCATTTCTCTCTCAGAGCCTTCAGAAGGAACCAACCAGCTGACACCTTGGTTAGACTTGTAACTACAGGGGCTGGGGAAACCCCACAATGGTCGGCCACAAAGGTGATGGCGTGGGAGGACTCGATTCATTTATCTAAGGTGAAATAACTAATGGGAGCCTGGAGAGGCACACACTGTCACTATTACCAGAGCAACTAGGAAGTGCAGCTCTGGGCATGCTTCCCAAGGGTCCTTTTATTTAGCAAAGCCACAAAAGGTGTGGAATTGCTAATAATGGAGAAGGGGGAACTAAACCCAATATACACCTTAAGAAATTACTAGCAATAAAAAAGAGGGACCTTAAGAAGAGGGAAGACAAGGGAAAGAATCATGAGAGTTACACATGTAATTCCACGTTTAAACAAAAAAAGGGGGTAATCTTTAACCTTCTTAACTTGCCCCAGTGACTCCCATCTATACCTTCGCATAGCTCAGTGGACAGCAATCTTCAGTGGCTTAGCACTCAGTTCTTACCCCATGTTTATGGAGGTGGAAGGGTGGAGTGGCCTGAACTTTGGTCAAACAGGTTCTCAGGGATGTCAGCCCTGAGCTGCCAGGTGCTAAGTATTTAGTTTAAGCCACCAAAATGTTATTGGCGTCTGAGGAATCTGCCAACTGGCCCTCCGAAATGCCTTAGCTGAAGCCACACTATGTCCACATCAAACCTTCAGAACTGTGAAAGATTAAATTTCTTTTGTTTTATATTATACTGTTTATGGTAATTTATTATCACAATCCTAGAAACTAATATAACATCTCATTCTTCTACATTGATTTCTAGAAAGAAATAAAAAAAAAGAAGAAGAAGAAAGAGAGAGAAGAAGGGAGGAAGGAAGGAAAGGGGACAGGAAGGAAGGAATGAAGGAAGGAGAAGGAAAGAAGGTAGGAAAAAAAGAAAGGAAGGAAGAGAGAGAGAGAAAGGAAGGAAGGAAGGAAGGAAGGAAGGAAGGAAGGAAGGAAGGAAGGAAGGAAGGAAGGAAGGAAGGAAGGGAGGGAAAGAGAGATAAAGAAAGAAAGAGAGAGAGAGAAAGAAAAGAAGGAAAGAATCACTTATGTTTTAAAAATTCTTTAAGGAGAAGCCATACCGTTTTGAGCAAATATGTAGTGCTGGTCATATTTTTTTAAAAAGAGAGAATCTATTTTCTGGATCCATTTATTGTTTCTTTTCTCACACCTGTCCTTAATATACAACCTTGGAATAATGAACCCAAGGAAAAATGATAGACAACGCTCATTTAACTTATTAATGTAATTCGTGTAAGTATCTTGGCAGAGCTTGAAATTTCAAATGCCCCCATGGGGCTATGGGGCTATAACAGTAATTGTCAATAGTAGTTGCCCAGAAAACAAAGATTCACAGTAATATCAACTAAATTCAATGAATGTTAATACCATATAGATACACTTGAAACAATGTAATGAGACTTTATTTTTTTTTTTTATCTCAATGACTAGGAATGGAAAAGAAGAAAGGCATCATCTGAAAACACTTTTAAAAAGGTATAAGCCTTTATGTTATTAGCTGACTTTGAGGAGAGCTCAAATTCTTTTTATGTATCCCTGATATATGTTAGATGTTACCTTCAGAAACATTGTGAAAGTACCAAGAGGATTCCCTTCTGTTTTCTAAGCCTTTCTAATTAAAGCACAATGTGGACATCCATAACAAAAAAGAAAGATTTTTTTAGAGTTCATTAGATTTTGACAAGAGTTTTACCTTTCTATTAAATATTAAAGACATTCAAATATTATCTATGTGATATTTTTTCTTCATTGTTTCAATTTGAAATTTCTGTGTAGTGGAAAACTCTGCCCTACATCTTGGCCTGAGGAAGGAGGAAAATATACACTTGACTTACTGCCACACTGTATAAATATCATTTAAAGATAAAAGTTAGAAAATATGATATCCTCCTTTAGAGGCAAGATGATTTGAAAATTATGATATTTGATTGAAATTTTTCTCGTTTAGAACAAAAATAGTCAACTTTGTTTTTTTTCTCAATTGAGCCATATGAGTAACCAGGTATGTGTTTTTATCCTCTCTCAGAGAATAAGGCATGAAATTGTCAAAGTGTGTTATGGAAGTCCATTTAGTTCATTTGTGGTGATTTCTTTAAATTATCTTTTGTGATAATATGCTAAGCATCTTGAGGTGCCAAAATGGAGAAATACTGTGACGGTCTGTCAATCCTGCATCTTCCCAAGAGAAGGAAACTAACAATGACAATATGGAAAAGCCTTGTATTCAGAGAGGATTGTCCCTGAAAAAAGAAATCCTTGTTGTCTAACAGCGCAGTCCCCAGCAGCAACGAATGACTGAGATCATAGTGTGGTTTCCAAGGAATTAAGCAAAGTAAAAGACTTTAACACTAATCTTTTGCCCCTCACTGAATCTTCTATTCAGTGGTCTTGAGCCAACACCCCCCCTAGCAATCACCAAATATTTTGTAGCCTTCTCTTCCCCCCATAAGTATGATTTTCTTTCACACCATCACAAAATATCTTGAAAAATAGTCCACATTTGCAAATTCTTACTTCTGTTTCTTTGATGCTTTCAATCAATCTATGCCATTTTTCTACTAACTTTAGCTTTTATTCAGAAAATTCTCTGGATATCAATGATCACTTCCTGGAAAATTAAACTTTATAAATTCTCAGTGTTTTTTATATATTATTAACATTACTACATCTCTATTGAACACTCCTTCATTTTTAAAACTGTTACCTGTTTGGTTCTTTCTTTTGTTTTTTTTTGCTAATTATTTTCCTTTTTATCTGATGAAACTTTCTCAACTTATTTAAAATAGTCCTTCCTTTCTGCTTGTTTCATAACTATTGGTGACATTGCATGGTCATAATTCTTTACTACAATGACCAGTTTTCTGAAAGTAATTTCTCGTATATACTGACAAGTTTACAAAACTCGTCTTTTATCCTCCTTTTCATAGGAATCATTATGTGAATAGGCTTGTGACGCACATGCACAATCCACCCGCAAGCTTGTCATTAGAAGGATTGCCTCTGGTATTTTTTTTAATTATTATTATTTCATTGCATTTAGGATAATACATTCAGATAATTATTTTTATAAATATATATAAATCAATAGACAAAAACTATATTTTTATCTTTTATTCACCTACAAATAAA
This sequence comes from Nycticebus coucang, assembly GCF_027406575.1. Taxonomy (NCBI): domain Eukaryota; kingdom Metazoa; phylum Chordata; class Mammalia; order Primates; family Lorisidae; genus Nycticebus; species Nycticebus coucang. The sequence continues at coordinate 61,409,847 of NC_069780.1, read as the reverse complement.
ATATCTACAAATTTCTTGTTTATTTCTTATCTGATTAATTCAATAAGGTGAACACGAGAAATCATCAGGAATAAGAGGGAGTTAAGCCTGTAAATAAATGGTTGACTCAAAGAACAAGTCATAGCTTAATAAAATAAATAATGAGCTAGGAAGTGTGATGGATCACAATTTTCAAGGAAAATGTGAACACCAATAGTTTCCACGTACCATTGTGTGTGGAATAACTGAAGGGATAGGATGAACCAGTTAGTGAGGTAGGAATTAAGGATGACATCAGATGTTCGGCTGTCTATACCTCAAGAGGCTAAGGTGCCAGCCACATATACCTGAGCTGGTGGGTTTGAATCCAGCTTGGGCCCGCCAAACAACAATGAGGGCTGCAACCAAAAAATAGCCAGGCGTTGTGGTGGGCACCTGTAGTCCCAGCTACTTGGGAGGCAGAGGCAGGAAAATTGCTTGAACCCAGGAGTTGGAGATTGGTGTGAGCTGTGATGCTACAGCACTCTACCCAGAGCATCAGCTTGAGGCTCTGTCTCAAAAAAATAAGAATAAAAAGGATGACGGCAGAGAGTGAAGAACTGGCAAGGGGCGTGCTGTGGGAAACCTGGTCTCAGCCCTCAGTGCAAATCGATTTCAAAGAGCAGCAAATGGAGCTCACGAACTATTAACTTACCTGCCCTCAAGGTCTCCATATCTGGTAAAATCTCTTATGTTAGTTTATATTATACTACCTTATAGAAATCCTTGTCTACATTCACCACCTTAGAACGAGAAAATTCATATGGAACCAATAGCCTTAAAACAGCCAAATAAATTATTCTTTGTGGATGTTGAAGTTCCTTCATGCTTACATCTTATTGTTCTGTGTTTCTAAGCCTTAACTGTATGCTGGTCTAGTGATAAGGGAGTAGGAACTATTTGGAGGAATTCCGTGAAATTCCCTGGGCATTCTTGTTTGCAAGAAAACAATGTAAATTGGCAGGTTTTGTCAGCATGATGGGATGTTGTTTGGGGACGATTCTCCTTCACCTGAAAAAAAGGTTTTTATTCAAGTGGAACTATGGAGTACACAGGATTTTTTAAAGTAACTAAAATTTCAGAGATTAGTTTAGCTTTAATAAATTTTGTAAATAAGATTAAATATTGTAAGTGTTTATTACTTAATGAAGTTAAGTTTTCAAAAATAAAAGGGGTATATATATTTTTTTATTCTCAGTGGATAAAAGATTTAAGACATGAAACTATAAAAATACTAGAAGAGAGTTCAGGGAAATTGCTTGAAGAAATTAAGGGAAAATATTTTATGAGGAGGCCCCCCCTGGCAATTGAAGCAACAACAAAATTATGTTACTGGGATCTGATCAAACTAAAAAGCTTCTGTTCAGCAAAGAGCACTGTAAAGTAAAGTAAATAGACAGCCTTCAGTATGGGAGAAAATTTTTGCAGGTTATGTTTCTGACAAAGGTCTGATAACTAGAATACAGAAAGAAGTCAAACTAATCAATAAGAAAAAAACAAATAACCCCGTTGCTTGGTGGGCAAGAGACTTGATCAGAAACTTCTCTGAAGAAGACAGGCAAATGGCCAACAAACACATGAAAAAAAATGTTCTACATCTTTAATTATCAGAGAAATGCAAATAAAACCACTTTGAGATATGATCTAACTCCAGTAAGATTAGCCCAAATCATAAAATCCCCAAATCTCCAGATACTGGCATGGATATGGAGAGAAGGGAACACTTCTACACTGCTAGTGGGACTGCAAAGTAATAAAGCCTTTTTGGAAAGAAGTTTAGAGAATTCTCAAGGAACTAAAAGTACACCTTAGTGTTCAATCCTGCAATTCCTCTATTAGGCATATACTCAGATAATCAAAAATCATTTTACAACAAAGACATTTGCATCAGAATATTTATTGTAGTCCAACTCATAATAGCTAAGTCATGGAAGCAGCCCAAATGCCCATTGACCCATGAAGGGATTAACAAATTGTAGTATATGCATACCATGGAATACTATGCAGCCACAACAAAAAGGTTGAGCATTTTTTCATGTGTTTGTAAACATCTTTTATGTTTACCTGGGTGGAACAGAAACGATTCTTTTTAATAAAGTATCTCAAGAATGGGTGGGAAAGGTATCCAGTGTACTCAATACTGTTATGAAACCAATGGGTAAACACTTACACATTCATATGAATGATAAAACAAAATTATGGTCCAGAAAGAAGGAGGAAGGAGGCCCCAAGGAGGAAGGATATTTGGAGGGACCTCACCTATTGTGCACAATGCAATGGTACATTTCAAATCTATGAAGGGTAGACTGTCAGGGTCCTTTCCCAAGAGCAGTGTTCACTGAGACCTGTGGAAACTGGCAGGGATCAACAAAAGAAATGTAGAGTTAGAAGCGATGGTAAAGAAAGACAAGAGACATAGAGTAGAATTAAAAGTGGGAGCTCAGGGGTCCTTTGCCTGTCGTGGGATTTCAGCAATGGCCAAAGGGGTTTAATTTTTAATGCTCTGGTTCATGAGCATGCTTTCCATTTGCCTTCAATGTATTGATTTGGAAATTTTATGAAGTCTGATATACTGTTGTATTGAATTGACATTTAGAAATTTGGCCCTTGAACAATTTGTAAATTTAATGAAAAAAGAGAAATGAGTAAGTGGGAAAGGGAAAATTGGTAAAATGCTAATAACATTTTTTTGTACTTATGCACTGACGTGAATTTACATTTTTTATCAAATAGGTAAAATTTGCTCTGCCTGTAGGAATAGCTGTTATATTCTGTACCTGAGCAATGTTCTTCATCCATTCAGAACTGAGAGACCTTAAATCAGACTGCTTGCTCCACAGTGGCTAAACTAAATCAGCATCTCGAGAACATGCCATGGAAGTTTTGTTTTATTTTTGTTTGTTTGTTTTTTATAAAAGTGCCTGATTTCCATCTATAGGAGAATAAGAGACACTAAGGCACTTTGTTTATTCATCAGCTGGCACCTCACTTATGAAAAGAGAATTACTAGGAAAAATTATACAATTTAATTTCACTCATCTAAAATCCCATAGTAAGTATTTACATTGCAGGATGCCATTTATTTTTCATTGTGCAAATTTTTATATAAATTAATGATTTAAGTTGGACAATGATAATCTCTCATGCACATAGAATAAAATCTTATAAAAACTATTTTGAAGTAATTGAATGTATAGTCTTCTATCTCTGCAGGAGGTAAAACAATGGTTATCTTTAACATAAATTCCTTATAGATGCTAATTGGCTCCTATTAAAAGAAATTTCTAATTCTTGATGTTCATTTACATTGGGATTTTATATACTGTTGTTTTCTTCCTCTTTGTGGTGAAGGACTTAACATACAACAGTCTTCCTAGTGAAACAAATACCAAGTCTCTAAGGAAATTTCTCCTAACACAATTTGGTCAGTCACCCATGACAGTCTTCTTTCTCTACATGACTGGTTTCAGTGGAGGATGGCAGTGTTTTCTGAAGTATGAACTGTGAGCCACCTGTACCATAATCTCCTGGGGCACTTGTTAAAAGTGTCACTTCACACGTACTAAAAAAGAAATCACAAAGCAGTCTGATAATCTTTATTCTAAGCCAGCAACCAAGGTGAATATTATGGTCAAGATAGATTGAGACCCACTAATATATGATATAAATTCAGTGATGAGTGATACCAAATATTTATTTATTTGGTTAGCAGTTGGCATGCTAAAATGTTCCTGATTTTTTTTTTTTTTTTGCAGTTTTTGGCCGAGGCCGGGTTTGAACTTGCCACCTCCGATATATGGGGCCTGCGCCCTACCCCTTTGAGCCACAGGTGCCACTCTATTTTTTTCTTTTTTTATGTTTAACTTTTTTCTTAAATTTTTGTTATTGTTTGGGATTCTTTGAGGCTACAAAGAACCAGGTTGCACTGATTGCATTTGTTAGATCAAGTTCCTCTTAGAATTGTGTACCACCCCCAAGAGGTGTGCCATACAACTGTGACTCCCATCCCTTCTCCCCACTCCCTCATTCCTCTATCCCCTCTTGTATTAGCTCATCTACTACTTTCATATTAGAATAGAGTACACTGGATTCTTGCTTCTCCATTCTTGTGATGCTTTACTAAGCATAATATGTTCCACCTCCATCCAGGTTAATACAAAATATGTAAAGTCTCCATCTTTTCTAACAGCCAATAGTATTTTATGGTATACACATACCACAGCTTCTTGACCCAGTCCTAGGTTGGTGGGCATTTAGGCTGTTCCCACATTTTGGTGATTGTAAATTGAGCTGTGAAAACAGTCTAGTGCAAATGTCCTTATGATAAAATGATTTTTTTCCTTCTGAGTAGATGCCCAGTAATGGGATTGCAGGATGAAATGAGGAGTCTAATTTGAGTTCTTTGAAGATTCTCCATACTTCCTTCCAAAACGGTTTTATTAGCTTGAAGTCCCACCAGCAGTGTAAAAGTGTTTCCTTCTCTCCACATCCACACCAGCATCTGCATCTTTGAGACTTTGTGATGTGGGCTATTTTCACTGGGGTTGGTTGATATCTCAGAGCAGTTATGATTTGCATTTCTCTGATGATTAGGGATGATGAGCATTGTTTTCATATTTTTGTTAGCCATTTGCCTGGCCTCTTCAGAGAAGTTTTTGTTCATATCTCTTGCCTAATGGTAGATGAGATTGTTCAGTCTTTTTTTTGTTGATTAATTTGAGTCCTTTTTAGATCCTAGTTATCAAGTTTTATGTTGTTGATTTTTTAAAATGGTAGAACTTCCATAGTTGACCACCTCCCTACATTGACTACCTCCTTAAATTGACCTAATCTTTATAGACCAAACATGCACCACGTGTACTTGTCAGTAGAGCAGACCTAGTTCCTCATGTTACCCACCTCCCCATATATTTATTATAGTCCTTCGGATAATCAACTTACAGAGATTCTTCTGCATTTTTTGTTTTTATCATTATACATTAGTGGGTCTATTGTAAATGAAACAATCTTATTTTTATATGATTCCTTACACACATATGTCCAAGATCTCTTTGTATATTTTAAAATAAAAAATAATTATAGAAATTTATTGCAAATTATCTGACAGAGTAAAGCTCATTCAATTGTCAAATAAATCGTTGTTTGTAAAATTTAGCAAAAGAGTAGAAATCTACTGATTGATATGGAAAATAGGAGATCCCACATCTGTGATTCAGAAATTATTTTCTTCATGTTGCCATCATCTATAAAAAGTTATATCATATAAAACTTTTCATTTTCCATATTCATTTTAAATTATGGAATGTAATTTTAAGGCTGGACACAATGGCTTATGTCTGTAACCCCAGCACACCAGGAGGCCAAGATGGGAAGATAGCCTGAGCCCATGAGTTAGAGACCAACCTAAGCAAGAGTGAGACTCCTGTCCCTAAAAACAGCCAGGTATTGTGGTGGGCATCTGGAGGCTGAGACAAGATGATTGTTTGATCCTAAGAGTTTGAGGTTGCTGTCAGCTATGATGCTACGGAACTCTACTGAGGGCAAAAATTGAGACTCTGTCTGAAAGCGAAAAAAAGTATAATTTTAATAATTCTCAGATTTTAATAATCAAAAAATGATTTTGAAATACTACTGTAAAATTATTTACTAATAAAACTAATCAATTTTTCATTTTTTTTTTTGTTATTTTTTCCTGTATAAAGAAAATGCTTTTCAGTATAAATGAATTATTTAGGAATTTAAGTAAATCATGATACTCACTATAAGAAAGGGTCAGTTGTTTTGCATTTATGGTTCTTTAACACAGATTCTTTAATACACCATCACCCACACTCCAATTTAATATGCACATTAAAACAATCTGACAGTTATGGAAGGACATTTAAATAAGTAAGCAGCATTTCCACATACACTGAGCTTTATCTTTCTTCATATTTTTAGAGTTATAATTAGTAAATGCTGAGCTGATAGCCATATTAAGTATTTACATTGTAGTCTGTCATTTAGTTTTGTAAACACATGTGTAAGTACAAATCTGAATTTAATTGTTTAACTACTCACAATCTAAACAATTACAAGATTTTAAATTCTGTCATGATTTTGTCATTGTAAAATCACATACTTTACAATGATTGCAATGAAATACTTTATAACATAATCATAAATAGCAGAATCTGTGATGATATGCCCTATAAAAACATATATTATACAAATGAACTAACATTCACTGAAAATTTACAATTTACCAAACCCTATTGTGCTTATATATATCATCCCATTTATCCTAACAAAACCTCACAAACATACATGTTATACTAGAGCATTGCATCAATAAAATAATTTCTTAAATATCATCTGTTTATTAGTGCATTAATCTATACATTATTTAGCACCTAAAAGTTCCCAAAATACTTACGTAGGAAAATTATAGCAAAGAGTACAAAGAAATTGTATATAATCATCAACTATAAATACATCAGCATAGATGGAAATACATCTATTATATAATTTAGCTAATTGTTTTATTTGAGCTCTGATGGGCCACAAGTTTTAAGGATAATTATTAGGTGAAACATGCCATGGATTCAAGATATGAACAATTTAATTATGTCCCAAAATATGTAAAACTGGAATTGTTAAACTATAAACAAATGTATCTAATAATAAACATTTTATCCTTAATTCAAGTTATGATTGTTAATACCAGGAGTCTAAACATGAGCAAGTTGTCACATATTCTAATTTATTATTATGATTTTAACAATCTTTGTGTAATATATAAGCAAATCTACACAGGCGAAATAAAACTAGAGTAAATATAGCATGTACTACTAGGCATGTTTATTCATCTAATATTGATTGCCTAAATCAAATAGCTATTATCTAATATTCTACTTTGTAACTTCAGAAAATAAGTCAATCTTAATGTTAGGATAATGAGCTATTTTAATAATTTTAATAATTCATATTAAAGATATATATAACCCTAAACCTAACAATGGTGGCAACCTAATTACAGTTGGATATTTGGGTTGGAAAATTATGATAAATTATAATTTTTGAGTTATTTAATTTATAAGTAACTGATCTTACCCTCTTTTATTCACATTTTTAAGAAATATTTATCGAATGTCTTTGATGTGTCGTGCCCCTTCAATGTTACGTACTGAGGATGAAGCACTGAACAAAATAGGTCAAGACATTCACTTTCATCATTTCATGGAACATTCATTCAAGTCAAGGGCAATTGTGGAGAATAAAATGTTTTAAAACTAAATAAATATAGAATATGTCAGGCAATAGAAAGTGTTTTTTTGTTTTTGTTTTGTTTGTTTTTTGCAGTTTTCTGGCCGGGGCCAGGTTTGAACCCACTACCTCTGGTATACAGGGCTGCCACCCTACTCCTGTGAGCCACAGGCGCCACCCACAATAGAAAGTGTTTTAATGAAAAATATAGCAGAATAACAGTGGAAATCGGGCTCTGGTTCATACTGACTCCCTAGAATTGATTACTACGTGTTCAAGAATTTTGCAAGCTGTTTCATTTTTCAACCATTGGCAGCTTGATGTTATCCATATTTGGAGTATTTCACATTCTATAAATTGAAAACTAACATAGAGCTTCAAATTTAAGGCTTCCTCTCTACTATCCTCCCTGCAGACTGTTGTTAAGCATTTACCAATGGATTCAAATGTGCTGGGTATGAGAGACAGATATTAACTGAAAAAATGGAGACAGTCATGTAGGTAATAGAGAATAAAATCCCAGTTAAAAATCTTCTCCCTTTCCTCAGTTGGTCATATAAACACTTTCGTTTTATACTGTTCTTTGTATGTGTGGGTGAGGGAAGTGCGTCACAAATACAACAAGGATCAGTATAGGATAGCTGTTAAAATCAAATTCTGAATGGAGTCCTTTCACAGTTTTAATTCTAAGTCCTCTATCTTTAACTACGTTATCTCTAAATTTCTGGGTTTTATCCATGAAATGGAGATATTAATTTAATCTATTGCAAAAGCTGGCCAAAAAGATTCAAGGAAGCAAGGTAGACAATATATCTTTTTCACTCTAATTGCTCGATAAATGTCAAATAGTAACATTATTATTTATATTATTGATATTATAGTTATTACTCTTACTAATTGTGATAGAACATGTGTACACTTTTGCCAATACCTATGAAATTCCCTTGGAATCTTTTTCAGGGAAATAATAATAATGAACATCTAATTTTTAATAGTTAATAACTTGACAATTTTGTACTTACGTTGTCTGATTCTATCCTCACAAACACCACCACAAGTTGAATATTATTGTTTCTTATGTTGACATATAAACAAGCAGAGTTCAAAATTATTGTTGGACCTAAAGTAAAGATTCAAATGTAGGCCTGATGTCTTAAAAATTCTGTGCTCATCATAGTCTGTGTGGTATGCTCTCTCAAAAATAATATTTACTAAACTATTAAAAATGTTATATGTTCATGTTTATTACAGCAGAGAATGGGTCAAAATTAAGATCATGCTCTGTAACATTTTTTATCTTCTATTAAAATGTTCTAAATTTGTAGGCATAAAATATTTAATGTACTTAGTGAGAGCTTTGTGCAATATATTATATTTTACAAAGAGAAAGAATTTTTTACATTATATAAATGTATTAAATGTATTCTAGGTCTGACCTAAATTTCAAGTAAAAAAAAAAATTTAAGGGCAATATGAGATTGATTGAGATGAATCCCAAAGCTTTTCCTCCCTTAATATTCTTTCTATTTCAGGAGAATTGGCAGCATTGTGAATCAATACCTCAAAGAATAGTCTTATTTTAAGCTTAAAATATTATTTTAAAAATGTTTGTGCTCAAGTTTTCTAGATTATAACGTGCTTATGAACAGACATACACCATAAAAATCATTATTTTATATCTTTAAATTAAAATGCTTACTTCATAAATCACTCTATTCTATAGAATGATTAAAAGACTAGAAGATGTATTTCTACATATAACATTTTAATAAAATTGTCTAAAATTCAAAACACATTAAAGTAAGGCTTTCTAACTTGTATATGTGTTACACCCTGTGTTATTTTGGTATACACATAGAAACACTTGCATAAAAGCATACATATCTTTCCTATTTACCATAGCTTTGAAAGATGATATTTTCAAATTGAATTATTCATAAAAACCTAAGGCTAATTTATACATGAAAGAAAAGAAAAATGTTTCCCTTGCTCATAAATCTTTATTTATGAACAAAATCTAAAAGATATATAATCACTACATTATGGCAAGTTTCTATCATAAGATGTATTAACTTGCAATTGTACCCTTAAGTAGAGAAGTCCTGCAATAGTATATAAATCACAGGATGTTTAGTTTGGAAAAAACCTCTTGGGGTGATGATATTCACAAGCCTGTGGGTAAGGTGATTGATCCCAATAACCTCCTAGAATTTCCAAATAGCTAGAATGAGTTTTATTTTATTGAGAGGTGGCTCACCCTCACTCATTGTTCATACAAAGATTTCTCATTATAAACCACTTGTACATATAAACAAGTTTAACAATTAAAAAATAAAATTGCAGGTTATGCTTCTGACAAAGGTTTGATAACCAGAATCCATAGAGAATTCAAACTTATTAATAAAAAAAGAACAAGTAATTCCATTTCATTGTGGGCAAGGGACTTGAACAGAAGCTTCTCTGAAGAAGTTAGGCACATGGCTTACAGACACATGAAAAAATGCTCATCATCTTTAATCATCAGAGAAATGCAAATCAAAACTATTTTGAGATATCATCTACCTCCAGTAAGACTGTCTTGCATAACAAAATCCCACAACTACAGATGTTCACATAGATGTGGAGAAAACAGAACACTTCTGCACTGCTGATGGAAGTGCAAGTTAATATGTCCCTTTTGGAAAGAAGTATAGAGAATACTCAGGGATCTAAAGGTAGATTGTTTGGGCGGAAAACCTGCTTTAAAGGAACAGTAACTTCTCCCATTACTAGGTGTATATCCAAAAGACCAAAATACACGTTATAACAAAGATATTTGCACCAGATTGTTCGTTGCAACTCAATTCATAATAGCCAAGTCATGGTAGAAGCCCAAGTGCCCATCAACCCGTGAATGGATTAACAAATTGTGGTATATGTACACCATGGAATATTATGCAGCCTTATAAAAGATGGAGACTTTACCTCTTTTACATTTAAATGGATGAAGCTGAAACATATCCTACTTATCAAAAGTATCTCAAGAATGGAAGAAAAAATATCCAATGTACTCAATAGTATTATGAAATCAATTTACAATCATTCACACTTTCATAGGAAGAATAGATCACAACTATGGCTCAGGATGAATAAGGGAAGAGGGGGGACAGGAGAGGAGGGGGAGGTCAAATTGAGGGAGGGTGAAGGGTGGGATCACACCTATGGTGCATAATGCAAGGGTACATGTTGAATCTATTATGTATAGAGTATAAATGTCTTAACACAATAATTAAGTAAATGAGATGAGGTATACATTAACCAGTGTGATGTAAACACTCCTAATTCTATATAAAATCAGCACATTGTACCCCATAAATGCATTAATGTATACATGATCTATGTGTTTATGATTTAATAAAAAAAATTAAAATTCAGTAATGATTTAAATCATTTGTGTGTATGAAATCCTACATGATATAATTTTTTAAAAATACAATTCTTTATTGTTCTAAATAAATTAAACTTTCTTAGCCTTTATTACTTAAGTTGTTGGAAATTATAATTATATTTGTGTGGAGGTGTTTCTCCTTTCCACTAAAATTGTATAGTAATATCATGGTACATAAAATCAGGATAAATTGTAGAAGAACATTTTATTTTTAATGTAATGTGACAAATCTTAATGAATTTAATACCTCATAGGTCTATCATTTATCTCTTGTCTGTTTTTTGTCAATTGTTTTACCTCTGTGTTCCTGTTCATAATTTTTTTAATGAAATCTGGTAGTAGTCCTTTCTTTATTGGGATACTGTAAAAATTAATCATTTATTACATGTAAAACATTTACAAAAGATTTCTTTTGAATAAGTATGCACTGAATAGAAGTTATCTATTACTTATCAAAGATAGGCTAACCTGCTGGAAGAATTCACTGCCTCCCTGTTACCTTGGAGAAGAATTCACAGATTTGTAATTCTTTGGTATCATTTATGAAGATTCCAGAGATCTTCTCGTTATGATTTCTTGTCCAACTTGAGTAGAGAATGTTGGTGGGGTCTAATTTTCTGCTTATCATAAATACTCTCCCTAGCCCTATGCCTTTGCATTTTTTTAAACTTTTTAAAGATTCTCAACTATTTTCTCTGTTATATAATACTTGCAATATTATTTACTAAGAATTTTAAGTAATTAACAAAGGTTTTTAAACTGTATGAAAGTAGTATATAAACAATTTTCAAAAACATAGTAAAGTTGATTCGTCTTAAGAAGGTAGTTCATAATTACAAAAGAACACTGAAGAGATATTTTGACAAACTCTTAATATACGTATTGCCCTAATACGTTAATGCAGATATCTACAATAAATATATCATATAAGACATGCAAGTGATTTCTTCCATAGAGGTTATATTCTGAAGAGATTTAATTCAATATAATAATATAAATACAGTCTCTTTTTCATTTCCTTAGTCATTGGAAAACATAATTTTAATAGCTTTGTTCTTATTGTCTAAGCTTTCATTAGCCATTCAGCGTCGTTTTTTTGGTTACACAGGAAGCATTTTCTCTAGTTTGGCCAAAACTGGTGTTGGTAATTTAATGGGATTGCAATGAATCTGTACATCTCTTTGTATACATCATTTTAATAATATTGATTCTGCCAATTCATGAGCATGACATATTTGTATCATCTGTGAATTCTTTCCTTAGTGTTCATATATATGCCTGTATAGATCTTCAACCTCATTAGTTATATATATTCCAAGGTATTTTATTTTCTCCTTTGTCACTGCAAATCTTTGATTTGATTCTAAGCTTGACTATTGTTGGCATATATGAACGCTACTAATTTGTGCACATTGATTTTGTAACCTGAAACTTTTCTGAATTTATTTATCAACTCCAATAGTCTCTTGGTTCAATCTTTGGGAAGATAGATAGAAGATCACATCATACTATTATTACCTACCAAGGCTATAGTAACCAAAAAAGCATGGCATTGGCATAAAAACAAAGATATAGACCTATGTCTCAGAACAAATAACCCAGAGATGGAACTATCTTCTTGTTCACATCTGATTTTTAACAAAACAGGTAAAAAAAATGCACTAGGGAAAAGAATCCTGATCTAATAAATCCTGCTGGAGAAATTGGATAGCTATATATAAAAGACTCATGGGCTCAAGGGATCTCCTTGCCTCAGCCTCCAAAGTAGTTGGGACTACAGTTTCCACCCAAACACTTGGCTAATTTTTCTTTTCTTTTTAGTAGAGACGGGTTTTCCTTCTTGCTTAAACTGGTCTCAAACTCCTGAGCAGAAGCAATCCACAGTACTAAATTGGAAGTAGTCAATCAACACTTACGTGCCCATATGGAAGTAAAACTCACTGGAATTCAAGTAGGTGGGAGGGAGGAGAAAAGGCTGGCTTATTTCAGACCTAACAGGTACAGTGCACACATTCTCAGTGAGGAGCACCCTATAACTTTGACTTAAAATGTACAAAAGCACATCATGTAACCAAAGTGGGTGCACTCCTATAATAGTCTGCAAAAAAATAAAAAAACAAAAAATAAGATACTATTTGTGAGATCATTGCAAAAATGTTAGACTTTGGAAAGTAATATTGAATACCTTGTACATATGCATGTAAGTGCAGGTGCTCTCATACTTCTCCAGTTATTTAAATGAAGAAAACCACAAAATCTTAATGTCATTGAGATTATAATAATCTGTTTATAATTTTTTATAAAACAGGTTTTAGCATTTAAAAAGTCAGCAATGAAGTTGTTCTGTTCCAAAGTCAGTAACTTAGAGGAAATCTACAAAGTTTTATATTTTTAGGAAAAGTAGAACCAGAGAGGATGAGCTAGGCTGACAATTAAGTTTACAAACTTGACACCATGCACTTACTGTAGCAGCACTGTATTAACAGATCAGTAAGGTCTTATACCCTCGGTATACAGGATCTCACAGCTGTGTTTGTGTTAACATATGGTGGTGTCTTACTGAGTGGCATTCATTAATGTTGTGTGTTTTTGTATGACATTGAGAGAATGTTAGAGCTTGAATTATAGCAATGAATGAGATTAATTTTTTTATTAAACTTGGCAAGAGTGAAAGTGAAATAAGGACCATGTTAGTCCAAGTTTATGGGGATAATGCTGTGAAGAAAGCAGCAGTGTACAAATTAATCAAACATTTTGTTTTGTTTTATTTTAGATTAATATGGAGGTACATGCAATGAATGCACATAGTTTGCCTTTGTAAGGTAAAGTTTGAGTTGTAGCTGTGTCATTCAGTCAGGAAGCATGCAATATGCCTATGCAATGTACTCATCACGTGTGAATTTACCCAACTTCTTCTCTTCTTCCCTTTACCTGGATTTCAAGTGAGCAGGTAGCTGTTAATCTACTAGGTACTGTATTACTGAGTACAGGTGGTGCTTAGAAGAATGTTCTCCAATTCCATCCAGGTTTTTAATCATACAAAGTATCCATAGTACAAAATCTCCATTTCTTATGGCTGTATAGTATCCTCTGGTATACATATATCACTATTTACTCATTCATTCATGACTGTTTTGAAGGGACTTGGGTTGTTTCCATGTTTACAACTATGAATTGCGCTATTATAAACATTTGAGTGTAAATGTTGGATTAAATATTTTCTGCTGGGAAAGAAAACCTCACTGATGAAGAGCAGTCCAGGTGGCCAATAACGAGCAGAACTGATGTAAAATTGCAAAAATTCATCAATTTTGTGTCAAAATCATTGGCTGAAGTATAGAAAATTTCATAAACATTGAGAGAGAAACAGGAAAATCTTAAATGAAAATCTTGGCATGAGAAAAGTGTGTGCAAAAATGGTCCCAAAGGAAGTCACTGATGAACAACAGCAAAAGAGAGTCAACGTTTGACAAGACCTTTTGGAGAGGCAAATTTGGGGCCACATTATCACTGATGATGATACATAAGTGTACCAATATGACCCTGAAACAAAGCATCAGAGTACAAAATGGAAATCAGCCAGTTCTCCACAACCCCAAACATTCCTTCAGTCCAAATCAAGAGTCAAAGCTATCTGGCTAATCTTTTTGATATCAGAGTGATTTATTCATTAAAAATTTGTACCATTGCTTTCAAGGGTGGACTAGGCGCTGGCATTGGTATGTAGCTTCCCAAGGGAAGGGCTTCCAAGGTGACTGTAGTGATAAGTGATACTCAGCAATGAGCTATCTAGCAATTTTTCTAGGATGGGTTTTCCAACTTAATTGTCAGACATCATAGTTTTAGTTTTGTTTTTTTTTTTTGGTGTGTTGCATTTTTGTTTGTTTTTCTAACTGTAGAATGTGATGTTCATGCTCATTTTTGACAGATAGTTTCATTTCCACATCATCCTGAACTACTTTGTTTAGAGGGAGAATCTGCCTTCATGCTCTTTGCTACACTCAAGGTGTCCAACTTCACCTTTTATAGTAGTCTGTGGAATGAGCGAAGCAGAATCTTGAGCAGGGTGTATGTTCAAAAGCTGATGGCCACTCACTCTAAGCAGTCTATAACTCCAGAATTCCCATTTCATACCTAGAAATTGACCTTAAGAACTAAAATTCATTTTACCCTTATATGCAAGGCACTAATACCTCCATTCTCCTTTCCTAGTTTGAGTCCCCCCTCCTTACCACAACCCAAACACTTTCTCCAATCTTATTTAGTTTCAAGAAGTTAAAAATTCCCCCTGAAATTCACCAGGATAATCATAATGATATACATTTGTGCCAGAAACAGCTGCTAGTTTTTATGTCTTGAATAAGGATCTAATTATTTTGTTTTCTTTTGTTTTTGTTTATTAAGGGTATCTCAGAGTATGACTGAAAGAAAAGAGTGGGAGAGAAGTGCAAAGGAAACATAAATATTTTTTATTGTAACCGTGCCACCTCAATTTCATTGTTCATAGTACTACAGGAATTAAATTGCCTTATTAAAATATGTGCATACTTTTATACGAATTTGTATACTTATTGTCTTTTATTATAAGAGGGTATAAAACAAAATAGATTATGAATATTTGGAGGTAAGATACTTCTTTGTTCATTGTGTTTAGAACTAGTACCATTAAGTTGCATGTAGTAACATTGGTGGGTAACAGTGAGATGTTATTTATGGAAAATATATGGGGAGAGATTGCTTGTGACCAACATTTCTTCATTGTTTTCCTGTCGAGAAACATAATATAAGATAAGATAAAGATTAAATGACTGAACCAGTAGAATACATGAATGGAAGACATTAAACCCAACTTTAGGTTGTTTGTTACTTCTGGAGAGTGAGGAAGGAAGGGAGAAATGATAAGAACTGGTGCTTTTGTTCACTCTTTAATGTTTTAATTAATTAACTGTTTCTAAAAGACTGAAACTAAATGGTAAAAACAGTACCATCTGTTAAATCTGAATATTGACAGAAACAGAGCTTACGTCATACTATTCATCAATTTATTTGATACATTTTAACATCAAAAAACAAACATTTTACATGTATAAATGCATGGCTGACTCACTCTAATCAGTAAATAATGTCACTTTGGCAATAATTTTGGGAGAAGAAAAAAGGGAACTTTTTTTTATATGGTGTAAATTCAAAACTTTGAAATATAGATTTTTCTGATAGTAACTGTCTTATCTTAAAAGTTCACAGTTATAAATTATTTCAATGCCTAAATTTAAACACATAAGGGGCCAAAGCTCTGGAGGTGTTTATTTTTTTTAAATTTTAATAAGTTAACAGAATTATTATTATTTTCCATGGCTTATGTGCCATGGAAAAAAAGAAGTAGACTTTTCAAGAATGTAGGAAGCCCTTGAGAGTTGGTGGAATCACATTTTTTTCATGCTAGTTTCAACAGTGCTGGCGCTGGCACACATTATGTTCTCAATTACATTTTGTGGAAATTGTGTCTAGAACAAGATTTGTAAATATTGTCATATTTAACCTAAGAATGACTATGTAAAATGAACTACAATTGGTAAAGGAGTTGTTCTGATAAACATTTCACAAAGTTACTTGTAGCTGACAGATAATTTCTGTTCTAATCTAGCCAAAATACTTTTGGTCCTTTTATGGTCCAAATTTCATTGATCATCTTCTAATCTTCCATATTTTCTTCTTCACATCAAATCATTTAAAAACGTCATGCTGCTGTTACCTTGAAACAAAAGAATTCCAACAGTTTTGGGGGCAACATTCTTCATGTGCATCGGTAAACCTATAAAGAAGACTTTAAATAGGACATCTTTATTAATATTATTCCTACATAGACTTCACTTTCTTCTACTCTGTTCTTCAAAATGCATTTCTCCCCAGGTACACCGCTATAGAAATGTTTGTTTTATTTCCTTTTGTTTATCTTGTTACGTAACCCTGGGTGTCCGTGGCTTGGCTCTGCCATAGAGCTGTAATTTTCTTAAATGCTGAAATTGTTTTATGTTTCTTCTATGACAGTAAGTGTAATCACCAAATTAGAATCTCAGTTAAAATCATATTTTCTTGTTTCTTTCTCCATATCTATAATATGCAGTAATAAAGATGGTGTGGTATTTTTTTCAGTACTGCTTCTCCCGTCTCTTTTTAGTTTAGGGTTATCTTATTTTTGTGTGTGGGTATACACACACACACACACACACACACACAAACACGTATGCTATACTTTTAAAATCAATTTTGGTTCATTTTAGTCATATAAATAATGCTCCTCAGACATTATTGGCTACAAATGTTACACGATTCATATATTAATCTCAATATCTCTCCATCTCTCTATCTAAATCAAGATGCTTCACTGTGATCCCTAAAATGTGTAAATAAAATTCATAGTAATATTTATGTGCATCAAGTACTGGTAAAATTTAATAAAAGTCATGATAAAATAACAGTCAGAAAGTAGGGTATTCTAATACCTTGACAAATTTTTTATTTACAGATTTATACAGCAGTGAAATCAGATGGGCAGACAGTGAAAATAAATATATTTATTGCACTGTCTATTTTTATAACATTTGTTGCTAGACAACATTTGTATTTACTGACGATACTAAAAATGAAATGATAAATAGAATGTGGATGTATTTTTAACAAGGCTTTATCATTTCTATAACAGTGCATTAGTTTATGGATTATATGCCTAAATTTTCCCAGTAGCATTATAAATACACAGCAAAAACTTTAATATCATGACACAGAAAGGAATAAATTCTTATTATTTATTAAAGTATAGTATTTGAATATAGTAATTAAAGAAGATAGTGGTATTTCTTAGAAATCTTATTTTTATTTTTTGTGTGAACTTGGACTTTGAATTCTGACTTATATTAGAGTCTTGCACAATTATTCTGTAACTTTATAAAAACTTCAGTTTTTTTACTTAATAATTCACAGTGATAATTTTAAAGTATTTACTTAGTATCAAGTTTCTTTCATCATGCCAAGTTTTTATCATATAATTTATGTGAGTAAATTAATTTGTCACACCCTCTCTATAAGATAGGTATTATTTTAATTTTACCTTTGCATTTCGTGCTGGTTAGAATTACTTTAACCTGGCCATGATCTTATTACTAGTAAACTGCCAGTGTCAGAATTTGAAGCCAGTTCTACCTGTTCCTAGAACCTTGAGCTGTTTTCTACTCCAAATTTCTTTTCATCAACATTTTTGCTTTAAAACATTGCTGAAATACTTTACTTAAAACAGGGAATTATTATATTGTTCAATAATACCTAAAATTAACACAACTTTTATGTACATCAAAAAATAATTCCTAGGTTTTTAATTTTGGCCACCTATATGTAATGGAATTGGAAGTTCAGAATAGCACCGCCAAGAAATTATTTCTGGAAAAGTGTATTTTCATGGCACCTCTCTGAGTTGAGACTCTCCAACATACTGATAAGAAGAAGAAACATTTTTATTTTATTATTATTTTTTTTTTTTTGTAGAGACAGAGTCTCGCTTTATGGCCCTCGGTAGAGTGCCGTGGCATCACACAGCTCACAGCAACCTCCAACTCCTGGGCTTAAGCGATTCTCTTGCCTCAGCCTCCCGAGTAGCTGGGACTACAGGCGCCCGCCACAACGCCCAGCTATTATTTTGGTTGCAGTTTGGCAGGAGCCGGGTTTGAACCTGCCACCCTCGGAATATGGGGCCAGCACCCTGCTCACTGAGCCACAGGTGCCGCCCAGAAGGAACATTTTTAAACATAGGAGAAAACCTCTGAGCTCTTGGCTGGTTAAAATACAGTTGATGACTGATTATGTAAGAAGATCTCTGCCTTTCTTTCCATTTCTTTCTGTTCCCACCAGGTGTTCTGGGTAGACGACATCTCTCAGAACCTGACAACGTTCTATTCCACACCAACTCAACAAGGGGTAAGGGAAAAAGAAAGTGTTTACTAGAAACATTTCATTAAGAAGACTATAAAATATAGAAAGATCTAATGTGAACATAATTAACCTAGAAATATTAATAAAATGGTTCAAAGAAAAAATAACCTAAGTACTCCATGTGGTCTATTTTCTAAATATCATGTAACAGTTTGATTGAGTTTTAATTTTAGATGATATTAAAAGTAATGAAGCATAATAATTAGGTGCTATGAAAAAATATGAAATAAAGATGATTAGTGCTCTCTGATAGTCATATTAATTATAGTATTATATGTAAGAGTTTATCATGTAATTTTTTAAGGCAAATTCTCAAAAAGGGAAAGGAAGAAAATTCCTTTTCCAAAATTGAGGGGAAGGATAGGGAATGGTAATCCAGAACTTTAAGCACATTCCAGTTTTGAGTTTGTGAGAACCTTCTTAACACTTTTGGCATAAGATAATGATGGAAAAGTATTGTAGCTAATAAAGTAAAAAAAAAAAAAAAAAGAGAGAGAGACTTGAATGCCTTGTGCCACTCCCACACAGAAAGCTTAAATATTAATAACTCATTTCTATTTGAGAGAAAATTAGTAAGATTTACTCACTAACCTTGGAATTGCAGCTCAGATCCAAGTCAGAGGACCAGGGGAATAGTATCAGATCTGGCAAAGAGCTGTCAGGGAACTTCTAAAACTGAGAGCAGGAATCCACCAGGACCCCTCCAGGGCCCATGCTGGTAAAAAAGTGGAGTAGGCCCTGCCTTCTTTATCCACTACTCTGCCAAATTCCCATTGTGTCCTCCCAACCAAATCAGGTTAAAAAGGAGTAAGAAGAAAAGATTATGTTACATTACTTGAAGAAAACATAAGGTGTCTATTCAATAGGAGTTATTTAAAAACAATAATCATGAAACTACTTAATCATGAAAGTGCCCAATTTATTATTGAGGAACAAAGGGAGAAATTCTCCAATGAAAAACGTTTTTAGAGAACGATGGGAGACAAAATTAGTTCATAATTTTGTTTTGCAAGTCATATTGCTATACCCCCTAGTTATAAGCACTATCCTGAGCCCATGAGGTCCAGAGAGGCAATCAGCATCAAAGAGGGAGCCTGACGGCACTGAGATAAGACCAGGATACCTGCCCTCAGCCAGATCGGACTGGCTGTGAGCAGGACGGAGTCCTCCCTTTCCTTTTACGGTGCCACGTGAGGAAACCTGGCGACAGCCAGCTTCTGTTCTTAAAGCTGGGTAAGGATTCTCTCCTCCATTCTTAGAATGGCTGTGCTCTGGAAATGGAAGTTTGTAAACTCACAACTGGATCTGAAATTAGAGTTTGAATCTGTAGTGAGCTTAATTTTAAACAATTAGCAATGAAATTTAAATATTAAGAGGATAACATCTTGTTACAAAGGAAGGGTTTAAATTACTATAGGCAAAGGGTCTCTTTTTGGAAAAAGATATTTTCAGTTGAAATTACCCAATAAACTGATGATATTTATCTTGCCACTTCTAAATTCTTCAGTGAAATGTTTTTATTGAGCAGACATACGTTAACATTTTCTGTGAATATCATGTATGTCTGGGCTCAACATAAAAATGAACATAAATGGTAATTCTCTTACATCTGAAGGTAAAATTTTCCTGCAGTTCACATAATAACATCTGGTTTAACTGTTTAAACAGAATATCGTATTTCTCTAAACAACAATAATAAGAAAAGATGGAAAATTTATGATACTTCACATAGCACAAGATAGTTCACTTCAAGATAGTTACATTTTCTAGTTAAATTTTTAAGTGTGTATTTTATTGTTCTGTGTCAAATTTATGTTTGAAGCAATATTTTGTGAAAATTATTTGTAGTTATGTATTATTCTGTCAGAAACAACTTGCTTCAAATTATTTACAATCAATTTTATTGAACTGCCGAACTATCTAGATATGTTATGTTTGATTATATCGAGACATTGTCTGTGCTGAAAAATTTTGTCTTAAGTATTACTTACTGCTTTCTCAAGAACAGGCAGTGCCATTTATGTGATATATATGAAATAATATAAGCCAAAGTTACAAGCATTAAGTTATCTTCGACATTTAACTACCCTCAAGACATTTTGGTTTTGATTCACTGTTTTCATTAAATTCTCTTTCCAACAATAGTGTTTAATTTTAATGCCATTTATTTTTACTTCTATCTGCTCTGAAGCGACTCAGTTCTAGTTGGTATCTGGCATATAGTTATATGACAGTTTTGTTTTGTTTTTACTTTACAGAATGCTTCTTTTTCTTTAGTTCTATCCTGAAAAATATAAACATAAGTGTACTTTATCACCCAGGAAACTTTACACAAATATACTGAATAAAAAACTGAGTGGTATACAGAAATAGGCAATATACAGTTTACTTATATGAAGTTAGTAGGATGGGCTTTTCGATATATAAAACAAATTTTGCTCTGATTATTCATAACTAAGAGTAGTGAACTAGACTGAGAAAAGTTTTAAAGAATCCTATTAAATAACACATAAATAGAAATTAGGTTTGCTTAGGATATTTTGTTTTTCTGTATAAGATTTAAACAATTACATTTACTATCCATTACAAAAATGAGCCATGTTAAAATGCATCCTTGGGAGAAAATGTATTTCTATTTAGTATAATAAATACATAGAGAAAAATAGTATTTTGTAATTAACAGCAGCCTCACATAGTTCCATGCATATTAATATTTTATAAATCTTGATGCAATTTAAAATACGTAATTGATGAGATAGGTTACTATAAGAAAGTGGCTCTATTTAAAAATCAACATGATAATCCCAGGTTCTCAATAACCACTTTTCATGTTTATTTTATTATAACTAATCTGTGACCAATTCAGAGGTATAGGAAACAAAAGTAAAAGTTACCAATTTCCACCAGACTTCATCAGAAAAATTTTCATTGATACAACTATTTCAGAGTGGATAAAGTAGTGAGTTACTGACCCAACAGAGACACCTTCATTTTTTCTTGCTAATAGAATCTTGACTTTTAAACTTGATTTGCTAAGTGCTCACAAGCAGGAAATGACTAATAATTTCTAGTCACTCTGAACTGTCTTTGGTCCCTTTGCTAAATCCTGACCATTAGACTTACTATAAAAGATGCTAGGGGAAAATAGAGAGGACTTTACTTTCCTAGCTAAAGAAATTACTATTCCATCTCCTATTTTACTATCTTAAAGCAATCATTTACTTTAAATGATTTGCAGAAGCCATCAAATAACCATGAAAAAGAATGTGAAAAGCACAAAAGTAAATATACTAAGGATGCCATAGTGTTCAGAGAGAATGGGTTAGGGAGTCTGGAGACTTCATAAAAATTTAAACTAGGGCTGGGTGCGGTGGCTTAACCTGTAATCTCAGCACCCTGGGAGGTTGTGGAGGGTGGATTTCCTGAGCTCAGGCATTGAAGACGAGCCTGAGCAAGACTGCAACACCATCTCTATTAAAAATAGAAAAACTAGCTGGGCATTTAGGGGGTGCCTGTACTCCCCAGCTACTCAGGAGACTGAGGCAAGAAGAGTACTCAAACCCAAGAGTTTGAGATTACTGTGAGCTACAATGGCATTGTGAGCTACGGGGCACAAAGTAAGACTCTATCTCAAAAAAAAAAAAAAAAAAAAATTAAACTAGAAGGAAAAAAAGAAAAGATAGATCAGACATTACCATGATTGTAGTGGAATTCAGAGCCAATTATGTGATTGATTAAAAGGAAAAAAAATACATATAGGAGTTGAACTTTGTTCCCTCCAAAATGACATCTCAGAGAATACTCCAGTACCTCAGAGTGGGATCTTATTTGGAGACAGAGTCTTTACAGAGATAATACAGTTAAAATTGGGTCAACAGAGTTGGCCCTAATGTAACATGGCTGGTTTCCTTTTAAATAAGGGAAAATTAAAACATTTACACAGACAAGCACACAATAGAATATAATCTTATGACTGGAGTTACACTGCCACAAAAGAACTACCAGGACCCAAGAAAGATCTGAAACAGATCTTTTCTTAGGATCTTCAGGGAAAGCATGGACCTACCAAGGCCCTAATTTCAGATTTCTGGTCTCCAAACTCTGCAAAAATAAATTGCTTTTGTTCTAAGCCACTCAGTTTGTGTTACTTTGTCACATAAAGAAAATAATTATACACACACACACACACACACACAAAGTGGGAAAAATGTATTTAATCATTTAATGAAGTAAGTTAAGTGTGAAGTTTTGAAGCACATATTACTCATAAAATTATTAGTTGACTGTATTATTCTATATAGAATGAGGGTGATAAATATAAATAAGCTTTCTAATATAGGGCTCATTAATTTTCAGTCTTTAAGGAAGTATGTAATAGAAAATCAGCGTTTGTTCATTAGATTCCCATAGACTTAGGTAGCAATGAAATAATTTTAAATTTCAGTCCATTCACAGTGCACCCTTCAGATCAGTTTACTTCGATGTCTCCATAATGCAATCATCCAATCTATTCTCAATCCATGCTTTCTTATTCATTCAGCATAACAATATCATATGATTTATCTTTTGAATAAGGTGATGCTTTTCTCCAACTGTATATGATTCACAAATTGCTTTCTTCTGCAGAGGGAAATGTGAGCTCATTTCCTGCCAAACAAAGTAACTGCATAAAAAAGGAAGATACATATTAAGATGGTGCAAGTTTTACCTTTTAATGGAAAAGAATATGGTGTTAAAGTCTTCTTTGTTATGAAAGTTGAAAAGGCAAAGGTCTAATGTTCATTTATCCCAGGATGACAGGCTAACAGTTAAACATTTAAATAATCAAGACATTCTATTCTTTACAACCTTGGCTATTTAAATTCTAGAGGAGTTTAACAATAAATCACGATTGTAAACAAATCAAAATTTTGCAGACTGATTATATTTGAAGTGAATTTTCTTGACAGTATAAAATCCTATTACATGATATTAGTATATAAGGCATTTAAATTATTAGACATGTTTTGCAAATGTATCGTTACATGGTGATAAAAGAAGAGACCCACATCCAGATGAGATATTTTCCCAAAGTGGAATTGCCAAAGCTGTAATGATATTCATAACAGTTAAGGATTTTGCTAATCAGCTGTATGCTATTTCTGTTTTAAAGGATAAAAATGGGTGAATCTTCCACTGGCTTTAGCTTCCCTTCCGCTGTATGTAACATAACCTAACAAAGACTGATTAAATACAGTTGAAATTTGAGGCACAATATGCCCCAATGAGCATTCATAAAATACACGAGCATGTTAAAAGGAAGAAAAACTTGTGTAACCTTGCCTAACCCTGAACTTTCTGAACGTGCTCCACTAAGTAATGCTTCCTTTTGCTAAACATTTTCCAAAGTGATTGCTTTAATGTGTGCTTTTACCCAAAATACAAAATAGTTCCAGCTGGTCCACATTCTCTTCTACATTTGTATGGTCTTCCTCTTTCACTTATAACCGTTCTGATGGTGTCTATTAATATCATGTTGTAGTTTGATTTGCATTTCTTTGTTGAAAATGTTTATGTTGTTTTGGCAACTGTTTAATTGGATTGCCTTTGTGATATTTTTACTGATTTTCAAGAGCTCCTCGTGTTCTCTAAATATAGCTACTTTATTTTACATATGTATGTACATAGAATTTATTTTCAAGTTTTAATTTTAATAAAGTCTGACTTATCAACCGCTAGTTTGATGGGTAATGCTTTTTGTATTCTGTCTTAAGGTAATGAAGATATTATACTACCCTTTTTCTAGAAGTTTGATTGCTTTAGTTTCAATATTTAGCTTTATAAACATCTCAAACAAATTTCTTTTATGAGATAAAGTTTAAATTCTTATTTTTTATTTGCATTATTGGTAGATAACAGACTGGCCATCATATGTTGAAAATATTTCATTTTGAAATTCAGTAGGATTTTGTTTTCAATAAGGCAAATAAATGTGTAGGGCTGTTTCCAGGTTCTCTATTCCAGAGCATTGTTTTATTTGTCCGACCTTTCAATATTACACACTAAATAAATTACTGTAACTTTATAATATAATATTTGGTGATGTTTTGGTTTTATTTGGCTTTTGTTTTCTCCAGTTTTGTCCTGGCTATTCTAGTTTTTTTGTACTTCTATGTGAATTTAAAATTCAGATTATACATACAGACTGACTTTTTGGTATCTACTATTCATATTAATTTAGTAAACAGCCCAGGAAAAATGTAAATATCTTTTATGTAAAACACCATAGGTCACTCTCAAATTCTGAGGCTTAATTGTTTTAATAGGTTTTTCAACTTGTTAGGTAGGTGAGTATTCTCATGCTTTTAGCCTTGCCAAAGTCAGATTTATATCCCCATTTATTTTTAATTGAAAAAATGAAGCTGAGATAAGGTCTTTCTTTAAAATTACCTTTCATGGCCAGGCACAGTGGCTTACGTCTGTAATCCTAGGACTCTGTGAGGACGAGGCAGGTGGATTGCCTGAGCTCAATGGTTCAAGACCAGCCTGGCCAAGAGTGAGACCCTGTCTCTAAAAATAGCCAGCTGTTGTGGTAGGAGCCTATATTCCCAGCTACTAGAGAAGCTGAGGCAAGAGAATTGCTTAAGCCCAAGAGTCTGAGGTTGCTGTGAGCTATGACATCACAGTACTATACCAAGGGTGATGAAGTGAGAGTCTGTCTCAAAAAAAAAAAAAAAAATTACCTTTCATTCACCTGTTTTTCATAAGTATGATATTTCATTCATATGCTGATATAGTTGCATTTAAGTACTTCTCCACATTAAGTCTCAAGTAGACCACTATATTTCTGACAACACATCTTAGAATATGCTATAGGATCCTTTAGAGCTAGGTCTCATCATAGTCTACTTCTGTCTCTATGATCAGTTATAAATTTTTTACATCCCTATATGAAAGTTATCCAACTGTGCATGCCACTTTTTACTATCAGAATGTTGCAGTACTGAAGTTTGAAAATAGGCAATGTGGATTTGTAAACATTTTGAATTAATACCCTGACAAATAAATTTTACAGTCTTTTTGTAAAAATATTATAGTCTGATGTTAATTTTTACAATTAATTATAAAAAATGACAAGGATTCTACATGAACAAAAATATCTCTCTCTCATTTTTTTGTCTTTAAATTTCATGATAAACAGCTACCGATTTATTGTAAGTTTGCATAAGTAAGAGAAAACACTTAAGAGATTATTCACTAAAATGGTAGTGCATTACGTATGACTGTAAACTTCACTACTAGACATGAAATAAGGGGTAGCCAGTGTAATATATTTTTATTGATACTAATAAAATTGGGAGAAGAAAGTGTTTAAAATAAGCATGGACATGAATCACTATGTTGATGCACCATTACTATTGAGCCTGTATAAAGGGACAGAAGGCACAGCTATTTTGGGGGGAACTATCACAAGATTCGTTTTTAGAAGGATGGTAACAGATCCATGTGAATATGTTTAGGAGGTATTTAAATATAGAAATGAAGCTTAGACTGTGATATAAGTGAAAATGTACATCAGGTAGTTATCCCTTAAAGGATGTAATTTTTTTAACTCTCTCTTTTATTTTTCAGATCTTAGTTCTGTGTTCTGCCTTTTTTCCCCCCTAACTATGGATTTAAAAAATGTATTTAGATGCTGTTGGTTCTAGATTTCAAAATCTATGTAGACTAAGGGTCTAAAGCTACCATTTTGGGGCATATGTGAGAAGATCTAAAAAGAAAACTGTGTTTGCCAAGAAGTAAGATATGCAGAGAGAAATAAAGAAAACAAAACTTGCAGAGAGAGTTAAGAATAAGCAAACAAATTTTCTTTCCCCGTCTTCCAAATTTCCAGTAAAAAGTTTTTATGGAACCTAGTTGTAATTTCTTCCTTCACATAGGAGAAAAAATTCTTAATTATAAATTTCCCCAGCAAGAAGAATGCCCTACAAACACACAATTTATTGGCTAAACAATGCTTAATTATCTTAAAATTGAAAATGATAGGCAGGTGTTATTGAATAACAACATTTTGGGGATAATATTTCAGATAAAAAAGAACATATTTAAAATAGATTATATATCTTAGAGTTTATTTGCATATGCCAGTCCTGAAACATACCTTCCCCTTGAAAAAGTGGGTGTGTTGTTTACATCAATGGTGAGATATTTCATACTCCATGTCATTTCTACAGTGTAAAGTGCCTAAAATAGTCATGATAGAGGATCAAGACTTGATAAAAGACCCTTCTGCTCAATAGACTTCTTTTTCTTTTTTCTTTTTCTTCTTCTTCTTTTTGTTTTGTTTTTTTTTGCTTGCTCTATAATCTCCTATACTTAGTGAATTTTGACCAGCTGACAAATTATAAGACTTGCTGAAGCAGTTCACAAAACATTATTTAGATACATATTGAGACCTCAAGGAAGTAGCATAGAAAGTGCTGTAAGCTTTTCTCTAAAGTTTAAAACCAGTAAATAAACTAAAATTGCTAGAATATGTAGCCATGAAAAACCCAAATAAATTTAATGATTCTTTGCAGTCATTTTTGTAATTTTGATTTTGTATATACTTTATGATTTTCTAGATAATTATAATATTACTATATAAAAATAAGACTTTATTTCTTTTCTAATCTTGATGGTACCCTCATTTATAAAGATGAACATTTTAATAATTACAGAAGAGTTAAATAAAAAGATTTAATATCTAAAAGAGTATCTTTTAGTAGAAATAAATATAAAATATAGTGACATTTTAATGAAAAATAAAACATACACAGTTTTGGTAGACAACATAAGCTAATTTTTGCAATTCAGATACTATTATGTTTAAAAACTAATGTTACTGATAACCCACTAAAAAATTCCTAGATATTGTAGTGTTTTCTTGCTACTTTACACGAAGAAAATTTAAAAAATAATTATGCCATTCAAAGCTGATAAACTAGAGAAAATACTTGTAAAAGTAAAGGAAATTAAGAATTAGGTAGTTATAAATAGATCCATTTACCGTACTTGGGTCTAAGGTGAAAACATCCTTTTACTCTATATTTCCACAAAAAAGTTGAATTGCTATATTATTCTAATAGTTTCTAAGTAGACCTAAAGTTATCACTTTTTATGGTACTACATTTTGCAGTTGAAGTGAAAAGTGACAATGAATTTAAATAAAGGTACATGATGTGAAGATTACAGGCATAGGAGGCCAATTACATTTGCAAACTCCTCCTAGAAAAAGTGCTACACAGCTCATTACTGAATGTGACTATAGTCACCAGGTGATCAAGAGACGTACCTTGAAGGTGACCAAAATGAATTCAACAATGAAGTATGTAGTACTTTTTCTAGGATGAGTTCAAGAACTTAATTGCCAGACCTTATATGACAACAGCTCTGATGGACATTCTAGAAAGAGTTCTTAAATTGCTTCAAAGGTGTACTAGGCACTACATCAGCGCACAGCTTCTGAAGGGGAATAC
Organism: Nycticebus coucang; assembly: GCF_027406575.1. NCBI lineage: Eukaryota > Metazoa > Chordata > Mammalia > Primates > Lorisidae > Nycticebus > Nycticebus coucang. Next base: position 61,381,677 of record NC_069780.1, on the reverse strand, counting down.
TTTGAAGGCGACCATAGTGATGACTTTGCTGCTTCACAAAGCAGCCCTTTCCCCATTTCTCTCCCTCACCTTGTTCCTCCCTATTCCCTGAGATACATCAATACTGAACTTAGGAAAATTAATATTTCTACAATTATCACTAAGTATTCAGGTTGAATAAAAAGTTGCATCTCTACTTTAAATAAAAAATAGACATGATTAAGTTAAAGGAGAATAGGTGAAATGTTAGGCCAATGTTAGCCAAGTTGTGAGTGCCGAGGAAAAGTTCTCAAAGAAAAGAAAATCAAAAGTGCTATTCCAGTGCACACACGATGATAAGCAAGTGAAATAGCCTTATAGCTGATATAAAGGAAGCATCAGTGGTCTCGACCAAAGATCAAACCAGCTAAGTGTAATCTACAAGGCTCAATCATTCTCTGAAGGCTAAAAGAGATTAGAAAGATGGAGGGAAAAAGTTGAGAGCTACGAGAGGTTGGTTCTCATGGTTTATGAAAAAAATCCATCTCCATAACATAAACACGCAAGGTAAAGCAGAAAATGCTGATGTGGAAGCCACAACAAGTTATCCAGAGGTCTAGCTAAGATCATTGTTGAAAGGGGCTGCACTAAATAACACACTTTCAATGTAACCGAAACCACTTCTATTGGAAAAAGATGCCATCTACTTTCATGACTAGAGAGGGGAACTTAATGCCTGGATTTATACTTTAAAAGACAGACTGACTTCTGTTATAGCCTAATGCAGCTAGTGATATCAGTGGAAATTAATGCTCATTCACCATTCTGAAAATCCTAGAACCCTTAAGAATTATTCTGTATCTATTCTTCTTGGGCTGATAAATGGAACAAGAAAGCCTGGATGATAGAACATTTGTTTATACATGCTTTATTGAATATTTTAGACTAACTGTTGAGACCTACTATTTGGAAAGAAAAGAGTCCTTTCAAAATGTTATTGCTTATTGACAACGCACCTGGTCACCTGAGAGTTCTGAGGGAAAGGTACAAGGAGATTAGTGTTTTCATATTTGCTAACACAGTTCCATTCTGAAACCCATATACAAGAAGTAATTTTGAAGTTAGAGTCTTTTCATTTAAGAAATATTTTTCAAAAAGGCTATCGCTTCCATAGAGAGTGATTTCTCTGATTGATCCAGTCAAAGTACTTTGACAACATTCTGGAAAGGATTCATCTTTCTAGATCCATTAATAACGTTTTTGATTCATGAGAAGAAGTCAAAATATCAACAATAACAGGAGTTTGGGATAAGTTAATTCTAATGTTCAGGGATGACTTTGATGGTTTCAAGATTTCAGTGAAGGAAGCAACTGCAGATGTGATGGAAATACAAAGGGAAGTAGAATTGGAATCAACCATGAAGAAGCGACTGAATTGCAACAATCTCATAATAAAACTTGAACAGATGAGGAATTGCTACTTAGAGATGAGGAAAAAAGTAGTTTCTTGAGTTGGAAATTACTCCTGAGGATGGTTCTGTGAGCATTTTTGAAGTAGCAACATAGGATTTAGAATATTATATAAACTTAGTTGATAAAGCAACAACAGGGTGTGCAAGGATTGACTTCAATTTTAAAAAAGGTTATGCTGTGGTTAAAAAGCTATCAAACAGCATCTCATGCGACAGAGAAAATCTCTCACGAAAGGAAAAAATGAATCAATGTCACAAACTTTCTTGTCTTATTTTAAGAAATTGCATCAGCCACCCCCAACTTCAGCAACCAACCCCCAGATGAGTCAGAGATCCATCAACATCAAGGCAAGACCAGCAGCAAAATGATTGCAACTTGTTGAAGGCTCAGGTGATCAATCATTTAGCAATAAATTATTTTTTTAATGTATGTACATTGTATTTTTAGACATAGTACTTTGCACACTTAATAATCTAGAGTGTAATATAAACATAACTTTCATATGCACCAATAAATCAAAAAAGTTATGTAAATTGCTTTATTGCAAGATTCAGTTTATCATAATTGTCTGGAAATGGACCCGTGATCCCCACCAAAGTATGCCTGTCATGGGCCTGGTGTTGACAATCTGTGGCACATAGCCTTCTGCGACCATATTAATTGTCCTTTTGCATTAAACCCTTTATTGCAATCTTTCTTGGAGGAAAAATTATTCTGTGTTCTCTTGATGTCAGGCCTAGGCATGTGACATGTTTAAACAATAAAGTGTAAAGAGATGTAAAGTATGTACTTCTGATTTAATAGTCAGTGTGTAGTCCCCATTTGTTCTCTTTTCCAAATATAAATAAGATGCTCCTAAAGTTTTAGTCTCAGTCTGCAGATGATGTGAAGGAGATCCAAACTGAGCCAGGATGGCCATTCAGTGTCAAAGGAAATATTTTTATTGATGCCCTACTAAGATTTTTAACTTAAACTTGACCACAATGTGGAGTAAGTAGATTGATAGATACCTCAATCCACATAATTAGTTTTTTTATTTGGTGATTTATTTAGTAATCCATATCTGAATCCATTCAGGAGCTCTGCTGGAAGCATTCTGGGAAAAGTATCTTTGCTACAGTTAGGTGACTCTAAAAATTAAGGAAGTGACATCTGTTCTTATGGTGTTCTTAGTAACAACACCCGGAACTGCCAAAGCCATCTCATAATCATCAGAGAGGAAGGCAAAGCCCAGAGATTCATTGAAAATCAGAATGAGACTGCTAATTCTCTAGGTTTACGGTCTTTATTACCTTCAGATATATTTGAAGTGAAATAATCAATGCCCTTATTTTTAAGGCCAATTTGATTCAAATTTGACTGCTTTCTTAGATTAAAATGTAATATGATCATATATATTCCAATTATCATAATAAAATTTCTATATATGTGCAATATAATACATCTTTGCTGTTACTTGTAGGTCTACTGTTACATATTATAATTTAAAAATAACAAAAAACTATTTCCACACAATACTACTTTACTTCAGTTCCTTTGCCTGGGAGTCTGCTGTTTCCATTGTAGTTGGGGGCATAAAATCTAATAGCTCTGAGAAAGCAGCTTTCAGAGAAGCTGAGCAGCATTTCCAGGTAATTTATTTCTGAAAATAGTGTGCAAAGTCACTACGTCTTTTGTTCTTTTTGTTCTTTTTTGAGGTAAACACTTTAAAAGTGTTCCTATTTCATAATCACAGCATTAAGCATTTTGTTTGTGGAACTCTTTGTGGGGATTTTCAATTTTATAGCAGCTTATAAGTGATTGGCAATGATTTGTGCAGAGCCCTACAACTTTGTGAACATACAGCATTCTACATGGCAGAGATAGATGCTATACTTCAAAAAATTTCCTGTATTAAAAATGCAAATTCACATAATAGTTTTCTGACTTCAAGTTAATGTAGCAAGTTGTTGAATATTCAAAGAACAGATACAATATAGAACATAGTGTGCCTTATAAAAAGCACAGAATCACCTAAATTATAGCTTTGTCTATGCCACCTAATTTGTTTTATATTACCCAGGGTTGTTGGTGAAGTTTGTGTTAGTGTTTCATACACACACTCACATGCATTTCCTATGAAGAAGTGAAATATGAGCAACTTGAAGAGCTTTGAAGTTCCTTGAGAAATAAAGTATTGCCCTTTGTAAAAGGAAACTTCCTTAGTGCATTCTGGGAAAAGGAGCCTTGAAGGTAATTAACACCAGTCATCACAGGCTAGGGAACTGCCAGGGGAAAGGATACACCATTCACTGATGATAAAACATGAATAATTTTTGTTATTGTCCATAGCCATGAAACCTCAATTTCAGTCTCACGGGTGTGCGAAGATGTGCTATCATGCAGGGCTCCCCACTCAGAAGAGCTCATGCTTGGCCTAAAGATCCATTGTTGCCATCCCGAAATTCTTTTTATTTTATTTTATTTATTTATTTTTTTTTTTGTAGAGATAGAGTCTCACTTTACCGCCCTCGGTAGAGTGCCATGATGTCACAGGACTCACAGAAACCTCCAGCTCCTGGGCTTCCGCGATTCTCCTGCTTCAGCCTCCCGAGCATCTGGGACCACAGGAGGCCACCACAATGCCCCGCTATCTTTTGGTTGCAGTTCAGCTGGGGCTGGGTTTGAATCCACCAACCCTCGGTATATGGGGCCCGCGCCATACTCACTGAGACACAGGCACCACCCAATACTGAAATTCTTAATCCTTTCTGAACATAGACCTTGGATTTTTAGTGTACACTGAGAACCCAGAATTTTGTAGCTGGACTATCCTGACTTTGAAATCTTTAAATTCTTACAGTGTAACCATCAGGACATAAAGTTAAAGGCTGGGGTAAAAAGTAATTATTGCATTCAGTATTGCTTTTTAGCTAAAATGGAAATTAATTAATTTTAATCATGTTATATCATTTTATATTATCTATGAAATTAATTTCTAAGAAAACATATATTCTATGTTAATCAGATTTCATTCTGATAAAGAGGAGTTAAAATTTTACAAAACGTATCCTGAATTTTTTTTCAATTACACATATTTATGATAAGAATCTTACTTTAACTTTATTTATTTTGTTTTTTTGGCCGGGGCCGGGTTTGAACCAGCCACCTCTGGTATATAGGGCTGGCACCCTATTCCTTTGAGCCACAGGCGCCACCCTCTTATTTTAACTTTTCTGAAGTAAGGATTTGTATAAAAAAAAAAAAAATACAAAGAGATGCATAACATAAAATTTATTGATTAAATGAGAACTTGGATTATTTTCCTAGGACTGCTATAAAAAATACTACAGATAAAAGGCCTTATAAAAGTAGAAATTTATTTCTCACAGTTTTGGAGGCTAGCAATCCAAGATCAAAGCCTCAGCTGGCTGGGTTCTACTGCAGCCCCTCTCCTTAGCTTGCTGATAACCACTTTCTCGTTGCATCACACTATCACATGTTCTTTCCTCTGGCAGAACACTCCCGGTGTCTTACTCTCTGTATTCAAAGTACCTCTTCTTATAAGGACACAAACTAGATTGGAATAGGGCCACCCCTAAGGGCCCCAGTAACTGAACTTAACTACCTCTTTAAAGACCTTACCTCCAAACACAGTCAACATTCTGAGGTACTGGGTGTTGGATTTTTAACATACCAATGCTGGTGGGACACAGTTTAGCTCATAATAACTTCTATGTGGCAAACACTTTTCTATGTCCTAGAATTGGAATGAGAATGATAGTGGAAATCGACCTAGAAAATAATAATGACTATAAAAATTTATAAATGCTCTGTAAGGTGAAGCAGAGAAGGGAGGAGATAAGTTTTCTTCATGGATCTAAATAACATAATTCCTAAAATAGAATAAATACAAATAGCTTGAAGAAGGAAAAGCATCACATCTACTAGAATTTATGCAAGAAATAAGCAAAGTGTGAAAATGTGTGTTTGTTTTAATGCATGACCATAGATCCTCTGTGGTTATACTATAACGCATTGAAAGGAAAATCATGTACGAAATTAAGTGTAGACAATAGACATAATTTATTCAGTATTTAACCTGAAATAGAAGATTACATGCTGCACAAATAGGAACAAGTCTGTGACGTCTGATAATTCTAAATTCAAAATGAAACGATGCTTGTTTGTGTAAAATTGTACCAATAGTTTAATGAACTATTGATAATGAGCATGACTTTCTTTCCTGAATGAATCCATACAACAACACTGTGGCAGAGGCATCACCCCTTTCAAATGGTCATTTCTTTTGTCCTCCTTCAGTCATAAGAACTTCAGTTTTAATTTGACAAATTTCTGCCCAAGTACAACACTGCCTTATCTAGTTTCTCCTGCAGCTTTCTTTTGTCCATGTTGATGGTTTACAACTATCCCAGGTAAGTGAAATGCTTTTTGCAATCTCCTGAAAGAGTCTTCAAAGGAGAGGCTGCTCTCTTTACCTCTATTTTCAGTATTAAAGTGTAAGCCAGGTGTGATGGCTGGAACCCCAGCAGTCATCTTTAACCCATAAGAACCAAGGCCATATCTCAAGGATTGTAGATCAAAGAATTGGAAGTAGCTTGGGTCTCTACAGGGTCTGTGGAACCACAGCAATATACCACAGTATACCATGCTTGCCTTGTCTCCCTCTGAACTTGTTTACCGTGGAAGAGACTTAAAAGTCTACTATTTCATATTTTTGGTACCTCAATAGTATTAAATATTTTGGGGTGTACAGTATTGATACAAGGGACCATTAACAATGAAATGTACTAGTATACAACAAACTTTTTAGGTTTCTTTATAAGTAAGAGGGCTATCCCATATGACTTATTAAGGCAAGAGATACAAATTGATCTTTATTTGTGTTTTTTTTGTTTGTTTGTTTGTTTTTTAGCAAATACACTAAATTATTTAATCCTCACAGGTAGATTATGTATTATGCTCATTTTACAGATAAAGAAATTAACACAGAGAGGTTAAATAATGTGTTCAGAGCTAGTAAGCAGTAGATATGGGAACCAAACCCAGATTGTCTGGATCCAGAACCCATGTTCTTTTTTTTTTTCAATTAAATCATAACTGTGTATATTTATGACATTTATGGGGTACAGTGTGCTGATTAGATATACAATCACGTCACTTACTTATTTGCTGTGATCAGACATTTATACTTTACTCTTGATAGATTTGAAATGTACCATTGCATTATGCACAATAGGTGAGGTCCCACCAAATACCCTCCCTCAAATTGATCTTTAGAATATCTGAATCTAAAATACAAGAATATAAAATAATATGTTTTTATTTTTGTTTTTTTGCAGTTTTTGGTCGGGGCTGGGTTTGAACCCACCACCTCTGGCATATGGGGCCAGCACCTACTCCTTTGAGCCACAGGCACTACCCCTAAAATAACATGTTTTTAAATGGATCACTCAGGAGGTGAGACATTGAAGTCTAAGTGAATCAAACAATGTGTAAATAAGACAGGTGGGTTAAGTAAGCAGCAATTAAATGCAAAGGCTGAGTGGACAAATGACAGGAAATTCGTAAGTGCCACAAGAATTTAAATTCCTTAGGCACTAGGAAAACGGACCAAGTCAGGGGAAATAGAAGCGTAAAGATTGTCCATATCCACTTGAAAATCTAATTTTGTGGGCGGCGCCTGTGGCTCAGTGAGTAGGGCGCCGGCCCCATATGCCGAGGGTGGGGGGTTCAAACCCAGCCCCGGTCAAACTACAACAAAAAAAATAGCCGGGGGTTGTGGCGGGCACCTGTAGTCCCAGCTCCTTGGGAGGCTGAGGCAAGAGAATCACGTAAGCCTAAGAGCTGGAGGTTGCTGTGAGCCGTGTGACGCCATAGCACTCTACCAAGGGCAGTAAAGTGAGACTCTGTCTCTACAAAAAAAAAAAAAAAAAAAAAAAAGAAAGAAAATCTAATTTTGTAAGTTAATTTAGGAAAGTAAGTTTTTTTTTGTATTTAAAAAATGGTAACTTATTACTCAGTAACAGGCATGTAAAATAATTGTAGGCATGATTTTTTTTTTCAAGGTAATTCTGGTCTTTTTTTCTTTTTAATTAATTTATTTTTATTGTTAAATCATAGCTGTGTACATTAGTGCAATCAAGGGGTACATTGTGCAGGTTTCATATACAATCTGAAATATATTCTCATCAAACTGTTCAACATAGCCTTCATGGCATTTTCTTGGTTATTGTATGTAGGCATTTGTATTCTGCATTTAGTAAGTTTCGCCTGTACCCACTCTAAGATGCACTGTAGATGTGTCTCCACTCCATTACCCTCCCTCTACCAAAACCTCCCCCCTCCCTTCCCCTTCCTTGGCCCTTTCCCCATAGTCTTGTGCTATAGTTGGGTTATAGCCTTCATATGAAAGCTACAATTTAGCTTCATAGTGGAGCTGAGTACATGATTTTTTATAATAATAAAAGCTTCTTTTTGGTGATCTGATAATGTGGAAGTTGCCTTATTTTCACCTTTATTACTCTCTGGTTTATTTCATGTATGACAAAAAGTTTGAAATTTTGTTTTACATATATTTACATGCCTAAGTAATTTATTACTAATATAGAACTCTTAGTTTACCTTAACATTGACACATTCCATCAAGCACTTCACAAAATCAGTGACAGTATTAAGACAAAAAGTAAGTGAAATTGCTTTGTAAAATGTAAAGCACTAAAATAAAATAAAATAAGTCTATTTTTAATCTATGTCTTTTTTGCAATTTTTTGTTGTGACTGTTGAGTTCAATTAGTTCAAATGAATTTTGTTGATTATCAAATGATCATATGCTATTATTTTGAAACATTTGCTAGAATTATCTAATATTTGTTGGTGATGATTTGTTTCTTAATGCAATGTATACTCTTTTTGTGTTTTTCTTTAAGGTAACATATTATATTCAACAAGTCTGAAAGCAGAAAATATTAATTAATCTATTCAATGATGATGATTTTCAAGCTTTAAGGTAAAACTCAGACACTAATACAATAATACTACTAGACTTTTGTTAAAAAGAGAGATTTATCAATTAAGAAGGGTAAAAGGGACTTTCCTTCAATCCCCAAGGGCAGCTACTGATTAATCTTTCTATAATTATAAAAAGAAAAAGGATTGTCAAGAAATTCTTTGCAAAGAAAAGAGTAAATTCAGCTTGTGTTTGGACATCATAGAAAAAGAAGGCATTCCACCAAAAAGGTTACACTATCAAGAAACATATAAAATAATGAAATGGAAAACAAATTCAAGATATAAAAGCATCAATAAACTTCATTAAATCTAAGATTCTGCACAACATTCATTAAACGTTTCAAAAGTACTAAAGGACCAAAAATTAGGTGATTTAAACTTCATCATAATTAAAAAGTGTTGTGCACTACAAACACAAGGAAGGAAAGAAAAGAAAGGAGAAGGTCAACTTTCTAAGAGAGTTAGAAAAGCATCTTTGCAAATTATGCAACTGTTAAGGGACATATTTTTGGAATATACACTCAGCAATAAACAACTCAGCAATAAGAATACAGACAACTCAACTTAATAAAGGGATAACATATCTGGAGTGTCAATTCTCTAAAGAAGATATACAGACAGCCAGCAAGCATATTAAAGATACTCAGTCAGTGGCTTGGTACCCGTGGCTCAAGTGGCTAAGGCGCCAGCCACATACACCAGAGCTGGCAGGTTCGAGTCCAGCCCGGGCCTGCCAAACAACAAGGACAACTACAACCAAAAGTAGCCGGCGTTGTGGCGGACACCTGTAATCCCAGCTGTTTGGGAGGCTGAGGCAAGAAAATCACTTAAGCCCAGAAGATGGAGGTTGCTGTGAGCTGTGATGCTATGGTACTCTACCCAGGGTAACAGACTGAAGCTCTGTCTCAAAAAAAAAAAAAAATTACTCTTTCAACGTCAGTAGGTTGGAGAAAATACAAGTCAAAACTACAATGTTATACCACTTCACACTCATTAGAATGATTATAATCAAAAAGATAATTTACTTGATATCTTGTGAGATATATATATATATATAGCAAAATGGTAGATAATAAGTTTTCCATATGCTAGAATAAGTGATAGCTTATAGAGAAATTAAAATGATCATATTTGTTGGTGGAATGTAAAAAGTGAATAACATTAAAATTCCAAGCATTTAGTGAAAATGTAAACAAAAGTATAATCTGTTACAATGGAAGCATGAATAAGAATATCCAGTTTTAAATGGCTCTTATTGAAAGTAATTGGCAGCTAGCTTGAAATTCAGAAATTTCAATTTTTTAATTATATATTCATACATGTATATAATTTATATCATATATCATATTACATTGGTATGACAGTCTTCATATATTATAACCACTTTCAGATGCATGTTTTTACACATATACATCATAGTGGCTATGTTATGAAAAATGTTCAATGAAATATTAGCCTCTGCACCTGCAATAGAAATCAAAAATAGAATCAGCTCAGATTACTCCTACCTTGATACAAATGTTATTAAAGAAATCAGTAGGGCGGTTGTTAATAAACTGGTAATAACACGGACTTGCACATTGATGAGCTGCGGTAAGGGAGTGAAAGTAAACTTCAAAAACCTGACAGCAGGAAAATAGCAGGACCCTATGCTATCAGTTGTATTATCATTATTTTTTTAAAACTGAACTTTCTATTCCTCTGTTTTAAAAAAAATGCTTAGTTGCAAGAATGTATTGTTTTTCTACAGCTGTCTCTTCCATGGCCAGGCAGAAGTGTTGGTGAGCTCCATTGCTTTACAAACTATCCATTTTGTCTGATTCTTGATTATATGTCAATGGCTCAGAACTAAAAATAAAACAGTAACTAAGGAATCATCCTGACAGGTAAAAATGCCAAACAGTGATTTATAATATTATTTATCACAAATTTTCTCCCAGATTTTCCCTTACTCAGTTGTTTTGATTGTGTCAAGTTTCATGAAGAAAAACGATATTGCTTAGAAATGTTAACTTTTTTTGTACAAAATGTTTATGTCTTCAAGTAGTTCTTTCAGAACTGAGAATAACTGGAATTCGTACTACTTACAATACTTGCTTAAGTAGTATACAGTTCAAGAAACAGTCTTAAAAGAAAAGCCAAATAATAATGTATGGCTTATTAAGACATCAACGTAATTGTGAAAATGAAGCATTTTTAATATTGATATGACTACTGTATAATAATTAAATTTGAAAGGCATTTGATCTCATTGTTACACAGGATTAAAACAAGGATGTCTTGCTGCATACTTTCCCGATGTCATTTGAAAAAGTAATGGGATACATTCATAAGATTAATCAGAAAAAGTATTCGTATTCATTAGAAACCTTTCCATTTTAATTGACAAAATGGATCTTAAACTAAATTAAGCAACAAAAAGAAAAGTGATTGGCTCAACAAAACTAAGCTATATAAAGGCAGAGATGGAGATAGGGTCAGGTTCAATCAGTTGAGGGATTTGAATAGTTGCAGGATTTCTCTTTCATTCCTTAGGTCTATTGTTCTATGTATTTTATTACCTTCCTATCCTGGTAAAGACAGACCAGGCCTATTCTGCTTATACAACAGTAACAACTGAAACCTCTGGATTTTTTGATCAAGCCAGTTCAGAGACCCCAAATAAAGAAAACCTCTCTTGAAGATTTAATATGTAAAATTCCGGAGATGGAGCCAAATTAGCTTTGCAAGGCTTATGTTACTCAGTCTGTGTAAATCTTTGTGAGTTACAATGTTTGTCCCAAAATAGATTATGTGGAATTCATATGGTTATAAAAAGGAGTCAGAATAATCCAATCAATTCTGAATAAAAAAAAACTTGGATTTTATTACTTACTACAAAGGTACAGTAACAAATACAGTCAGGTACTCTCATAAGGACAGACATACGGATCAATGGTGTACAACTGACAGCCCCAAATAAGCCCTTTAATCTAGAGTCAGCTGATTTTCAGCAAAGATGGCAAGAAAATTACTCAGAAAAGGTATCATTTTGGAACAAATTATGCTAAGACTATTGGTTATCTTATCTACATGAATAAACAAAGTTGGAGATGTGCCTCATACAATACATAAAAGAAAAGGTAAGGTGGATGGTAGACCTAAACGTAAAAGCCACAACTATTAGAAGTAAGTGTTTATGACCTGATGCTAGGCAATGATTTCTTAGATGTGACACCAACAGCAGCAGTTATAATTTAAAACAAATAATAAAGTAGACTTCTTCAAAATAATATATGCTTGGTTTTCAAAAAAGAAAAAATTAAACATCCTCACAAAAGGGAAAAAAATGACCCACAGTTTGGGAGGAAATATTTTCACAATACTAGATTTCACAATAGATTTATATCCAGAATAATAATTTTGTAAAACTCTTATGATTTGCAACAGAAAGACAAATAACTCAACTGAAAGTGAGTAAAATATCTGAAGAGATATTTTTCCAAAGGAGATACACAGGTGACCAATTAAAATAGGCTCAATATTGTTAGGCATTAAGGAAATGCAAATCAAAGCCACAATAAGATGCAATTTCCCATGATGGACCACGATGGCTATGATCAAAAAGACAAATAAAACCATGTGTACCTACAACAGCTGGGCGATCAACATCTTCTCTGTGCACTGTTGGTGGCAATGTAAGAAAATGCACCAACTTAGGAAAATAGTTTCAGTTTCTCAAAGTTAAATATTTATTTATTATAGGATCCAACAATTTTGCTTGTAAGTACCCATACGAGAGAAATAAAAACATATTTCCACATGAAGCCTTATATGGGAGTGTTTATAGCAACATTATTCACAATAGTCAAAAAATAAAACAACCCGAATACTTTATCAATTGATAAACAAAGTAAGTTTAGTTTACCCATGCACAAGACAGTAAGTTTTCACACATGTTACAACATGGATAAAACCAAAAACATTATACTATGTGAAAGGAAATACTAAAAAACACATAATTATGTGATTGATTTAAATGAAATATGAAAAAATAGGCAAATATATAGTGACAGAAAATCTATTAGTTGTTGCCTGGGCCTATGAATGTACGTGAACACATTTTTGTTGTTTTTGTTGTTATATGGTGATAAAAATGCTATTAATTTATATTATGACTGTACAACCCTAATAATATATTAAAATCAAATTATACTTTTAAAACTGGTGACTTATATATGTTAAATTTATCTTAATAATGTTAAAAAAGCAAAAATGTTCTATATGAGACAATTTTTATATCTATCTCCACAAGAACTTTGCATAAAATACCACCTAGAACTCAGTGGCCTAAAGCAATAAGCATTAATTTAATTCATGACACAGTAGACCATCTCTGTGGATCCTCTGTCCTTAGATTGGTTCATTCATTACTCTGTGGTGAGCTACAGTCCAACCAAGTGGGTCTGTGGATTTTGACCAGGTGTTCAACCCCATGTCTGGGGATACAGTAGCTTTCAGCTTACCCGAGATGGACCCAGGTTTGGGTTCTTCATCATCCTATGAGCTAGCAGAGATACATTTCAATGATAAAGAGAGGTTTGGACAAGAAGTAGAAATGCGCAAAGAGCTTTTCAAGCTTTTACTTGTGTGACAACTATGAACATCTCATTGGCCAAAGCAAACCACAAAGCAAAATGCTGAAATAATTGGTAAGAAAATATACTCAACTTTCTGACAGAAGAAGCTGAATATAATCTGTCATGGGCATAGAGAGATATAAGTTTATTAGAAATCAAAAAGTAAGGAAGAGGGAGAAAAAGAGAGGTAAAAACCTAACTATAGGTTCAATGCACACTATTTGGGTAATGGGCACACAGAAAGCCCCAACTTGAGCATCATAAAAGGTATTGATGTAACAAAATATTGTATCCCCTTAATGTTTTGAAGTAAAAAAATTAATGATGTCAGATAAGACTGAAAAGGTAAACACAGGCCTTATGATGTGGAACCAAATTATGAAAAAATAAAATAGTCCCAAGTGAGCTCTTGACTAGGTTGCAAAATAACACTATAATATACCTTCTTATTTACAAATATCTTTCTTCTCCTCTCTCTCTTCTTTTCTCTCTGCTACACACACACACACACACACACAGAGGCATACACAGACAGACCCACAGACAACAAAAATTAAGTTGACAGGAAGAAAATTGTATCAAAAAGTGGTCATTTCCAGTGACTGTAACCAAGATGATTCTATAATCTTACTATAATATTACTAGTTTTCATTATGTTAGTATATATTCTTCATATTTACATATATGTCTATATTTTCTACACATTATATAATACATATTTTATTATAGTTATATCTTCTTCAATGTATATTACATATATTGTAATTTTTGCAAACTAATATTTCAGTGGTTTTAAGAAAAAGTAATATATAATTTTCTTTAATGTTTAAAAATCATCTAAAATATTAGACCTAAAATAATAGCATTTCTGTTGTCAATAACCCATTTTACAGGTGAAGAAATGGTACATTAAGGAACATAAGTGATTTCACTTAGGAAAGATAACGAAAAATATTTATCTCAAACCATCTGAACTTCCAAATAATTGATAGATTTTGGTAGTCGACATTATTATTTATTGTTCTTATCTTCTGACAAACTGTTAGAATTAGTAATGATTCACCCCATATAAAAACAAGAAAAGTTAGTTGAACTATGGGATACATTTTCTATGTATGCTTCCTTTTACAATATTCTAATACAATTCTAGATAAACCAGATGGTTTATGTCCTAAAGTTTATGTATTATTTTTATGTATTTTCTTAAGATACTTACAAAATACATAACATCATTCACATGATATTTTTCACATTTCCCACCTAAACTGGGAGAAAAATCCAATAAAAATCTTAGTGTGTAATTCTTTCATTTATTTAATGTTGAGTAGCAGGCCATCAAAACATTTGATTAAAATCATTGGTTATATACTAAACAAGGAGAAGAGTTAAATTGTAGTACATGTATACCATGGAATATTATGCAGCCTTAAAAAAGGATGAAGAATGAGAATATTTCAGATTGTATATGAAACCAGCACATTGTACCCCTTGATTGCACTAATGTACACAGCTGTGATTTAACAATAAATAAAAAAGGATGGCGACTTGACTTCTTCTATGTTTACATGGATGGAGCTGGAACATATTCTTCTTAGTAAGGTATTTCAAGAATGAAAGAAAAAGTATCCAATGTACTCAGTACTATCATGAAACCAATATCTAATCACCCACCCTTTCATAGAAATGATAAAACCCAACTATAGCCCAGATTGAAGGAGGGAAGAAGAAGGTGGGGGGAGGGAAAGAGGGAAGTCAGCTGGAGGGAGGGTAATTGCTGGGACCTCACCTATCGTGCATAATACAAGGGTACATATTAAATCTATTAGGAGTGAAGTACAAATGTTTTAACACAACAATTAAGTAAGTGAGGTGAAGGCCATGTTAACCAGTTTGATGTAAGCATTCCAAATTGTATATAAAATCAGCACATTGTACCCCTTAAATGCATTAATGTGATCATAATGCACAGCTATGATCTAATAAATAAAAACAGAGAATAGTCTTATAAACATAGGTGTTTTATGCATTTTGTCTTTTGAAACTACCAAGAAATTATTGATTGGTCACATTTGTTCACTTCTGGTATCTCATCTGTAATGTTTACTTTTTTATTCTGCAACTTGAACATCTTAGAAATATTTATTACATGATTAATTCATTCATGTTCCACAAATATTTATGAGATGCCCACCATATTCCTGGCACCATGAACCTGAGTCATGAACAAAAGATGTATCGTTTTACCCCATGATGTTTATATATATCACTCAAAGACTTTATAAAGAGAAATAATGCATTGTATAACCAAAATGGCTGGACTGTAATGGATGTGTCAGGTACTATTCCAAGGACCTTAATGCTACTGAACATGAAGAATTTAGTAATCATGTAGGTAGGTAGATAGGTATATAGATAGATAGAAAGATTATAATAATTATGTAAAAATCATCTCAATATTAAGCTTTTACTACTGAAGCTTAACATACTTTTATTCTTAAACTTACATATATACAAAACTTTATACTTTAAAGTCTTATTTCTTTTGGGGCTTGAATTAGTGTTTTTATTTTAGAATAGTATTAGAATTTTGTACTTTTAAGAATTATATTTATAAAAAGTAATCTTTTGCAAAATATATAATTGAGCATTCTCTCAGTGACCTCTGTACTATAAATGAACATTTCAGCTCTGTCATCTCAGCACCCAGTATAATATGATAACTTCAATATATTTTTCTTTACTTTTTTAATTGAAAGGGGGAATGACCTGCATTCCAGGCATATCTCTGACCCTTAATATTGATGAGGTTATGCATTCTTAACACAGTGAACTATGGTCCTTTCGAATCTTCATGCCGGTTATTATAGATCCAAGAAAAAACTTTAAACTAATCTAGGAAGTTAGTTTTTTCAAGGTTCCAAGTGAAAGTAGCTTTGTTCTTTCATTGCATGTTCCTAGTAGAATTCTCTTCTCAGACAGCACAACAGGAGTTCCCATTATATGGACTTAATCCTTTTTAAGCAATGCCCTAGGCATTGGATAATTGCTCTTATGATAAAGATGTACATTATGAATACACATAAATCTTTTGTGTAATATTTTACAAATTATATTTTTGAACTTTATTATCTTTGAAGACAACCTACAGATGATTTTCAAAACATTTACCTCCCCTTATATTTTCGGGGATCTAAAGTATATAAAGGTTTCTCTGTTGGATGCCCACTATACAATTCTCATTTAGAATATTTTTTTGGTCCTATTTTGATTTATTTCAAATCACCTATGTATCAAATGACAAATCAGTTGGTTGCTGACCTTTAAAAATTCCTAGAGCTTTAAGAGAAAACTGTAGGAAACCTTTTCAAAATATTGTTCATTTTATAATAACACTGCGGCAGTTTTCTTTTGCATACAATTTATAAGTAAGAGTGAAAATATTTTCAATGAAATTATATATCTGGAGTACTTATTATTTTGTTAATACATGCTCTCTATAATTTATACTTCTGTCTTATATTTTTTCTGGGAATGTGTTATTTATTGACTTATTTAATCATTTTTATATAATTGAAAGGATAAAAAACAAATATGTATTTATAAACTATATTAAGAAAATCATAAAATGATAGATATCCCAAATTTGTAAAATATTTTGTTTAGAAAACAAAAATGGCTTCCACAATGAAAAGTGAGGACTTTGCTAAATAAGTCTCCACACAACTAATTAAATTACTGTCAAAACAACTGAAATTAAGCATTTCACAACTTATGAAATTAACTGAAGATAGACAAACTGAAAATTAAAAATTGTCTCTCCCCCAGAAATTACTACACTTATGTAAGGCCGCAGAGTTTATAATGAGTTAATTCAGGTCAATTAGTTTATAATGAGTTAATTCAGGTCAATTTTGACGAACCCTTTCTCCCCAGCTCAGTGGTGTATTCTTGTGAAAAACTACAGTCTCAAAGTGAACAGAGAAGAACTCTGTCTTCTGGAACTCCACAGATACATCTTCCATAGCCATTATTTTATCAAGACTTCCACCTTCATGGAGGAATATTTATTTGCATGGAGTTATGTCTCACATGTTTAACTTAGAGCTCAGCTCACAGGCTAGAGAGTAAGGGGAAACCTACCTCCAGCGCATTAATAAAATAAGAGCAGAAATGTTGATGAAACAATAGTAAACCACTGGGAACATCAGCGATGCCTAAAATAAAGGCTTGATTTAAATTGACGAAAATAAGTTGCTAGCCAGAAATTTGAAAGGATATTCTGACCTCGGCGAATTTTCAAAAACTCTGACATATTTTTGTGGATCTGAAAGTCTGAGTGTATGAACAGACTATATACACATCCAGGATAGACTTGGCAAAGAAAGAGGACTCCACTCATCTCTGGCTACCCTTGAAGTCCCAGGTTAAACTATGCAAATATGAACTGCCTGAAATTTGAAAGCTTGCTTTCTTACAAATATATTTTTCCCAAAGAGTACAAAACATAGGAAAGGCACTAAAGAAAATCTTTGACCAATCATTGGTTGGCTTCTAAATTATCCTGACCCTGGCTGGACTCTAATAAGTAAAATTTAAAAATAATAAAATAAAATCCTACCAGAAAATCAATAACTGGGCACTATAATGAATAAAAATTCTACAGAATTATTCCAGGAAAGTTCCTAACAGATAAGTAGCAACAAAGGATGATGAAAAAGCAATAACCATCACAAAAGCTCCAAACCCCAGCAGCCATAAGAAATCCTACTGGTGTCAAATCTGATATCAGAATCATTTCAACGTGTTATATGAAAATTTTTGTTCCTTACCACTAAACTAAACATTTCAGAAATTCTGACATTAATAAAATTATGATGCAAAGAAACAGGATAATATGGCACAAGAACACAAGAAAAACAAAGAAACAGCAACAGAAAGTTGCTAAACCTCATCATGTTGAGGAATTTAAAATAAATATTACAATGATATTTTATCAAATAAAATTAGAGAGAAATTATAAAATATTAGAGATTATACAGTCTGAGAAGGTGAAAGAAAAATGAGTGAAAAAATTAATAAAGTATCAAAGTTCTGTGGGATACTACAAAAGATCAAAACTTCTTAAATTTTGATGAAAAGTACTGAATATATGAGAAACTAAAAAAGAAAGAAAAACACTACAAGTAGAGATATAAACGGACAAAATCAAACTGTTAAAAGTCAAAGAGAATATCTTCAAAGCAGCAAAAGAAAAGTTAGCTATAGCAGGCAATTCAGCCTCAGTGAGGTTAACATCTGACTTCTCATCAGAAATCATGGGATCCTGGAGACAATGAGATGAAGCAGTTGAAGTGCTTAAAGAAAAAGACAGTTAATCAAAAATTGTATATCCAACGAAATCCTCCTTCAGATTTGAAGGCTAAATTAGACATTCTTGAATAAACAAAAAATTAGTTACTTTCTTGTTGGTAATGCTGCCTTATAGAAAATACTAAAGGAAAAATTATGGCTAAAATGGAAGCACAAGAGACAGAACCCAAATCTCCCCCCTCAAAAAAGTAATAAATTAACTAGTGAAGATTATGTAAGCAAGTATTATAAAAGATACTTTAAATGTATTTTGGCTTTAATTTCTTTGTTCTATTTATGTAAAATTCAACTACATAAAGCAAAAATTACAAAATAGTGTTAATTCACTTGTAAAGATGCCTAAAAATAATTATACAAAAATGGAAGAAGGAAATGGAAGTGTGGGGGAGAAAGTTCTATTAAAATTTAGTTAGTAATAACTAGATTGTTTTATGTGAAGAAGCTGACTGGAAACCACTAAGCAACCTCTAATAAACTAAGAAAAGAAAATAGTCAAAGAAAAAATGGAATTAAGATGGTATAATAAAAAAATATACTTAATTCAAAAGAAAGCAGTAATCAAAGACTATAGCAACAAAAAGATATGAGACTAATAAATAGCAAAATGGTAGGTTCAATCCCTAACTTATCAGAACAAACATCAAGTATAAATATATTTACTAATCCGATGAAAATGCAGATTAGAATGAGGGATCAAATGCCTAATAAAACCATACGCTGATTAGGAGGGGTAACTTTTACATTTAAGGCATAAAAAGGTTGAAAGTAAAGTGAGAGGTCAGATATACCATGAAAGAAGAATCAAAAGAAAGTTCCACTCCAAGAAAAATGTAACTAACAAAACAGACTCAGAAATTAACAATTATATTCTGAATAGTCCCATATGAAGAGAAGGGATTGAATGAGTAATTTTAAAACTTCCTACATAGTAAAGACCTAAATCATTTCATTGGTAAATTCTATCAAAATTTAAAGAATTATTGTTAATGTTTTCCAAACTCTTCTAAAAAAAAAAAAACGAGACACTTTCCATTCTATAATTTGAGATCATATCATTTTGAAATTAAAAGCAGAGATTTCAAAAAAAACTACAAAAAATATACATTTTAAATATAGACATAAAACCCTTAAAATTATGAAAATGAATCTAGCACCATATAAAAATTATTATATGCTATGACCAAGGGTCACGTTCCCAGAACTGCAAGGTTGGTTTACCATCTGAAAATTAATCAATGTAATACATTACATTAGTAGAATAAAAAACAAACCTCTCAAGGTCATTCCCATATACACTGAGAAACCATTTGACAAAGTCCAACATATTTTTATAATAAAATTATTCAACAAACAAAATATAGAAAGGGAGCATCCTTTACCTGATAAAGATCATCAATGAAAACCCCGCAGCTGACATTGTACTTAATGGAAAAGGCTGCATGCTTTTCTTCTGAGATCCTTTATTAATAAGACAGACTATCCCATTTGTATTAAATATTCTACAGGAGGTAATAGTTGAGGCAATTAACTAGACCATCTTATTTAAAGATTGCCAGATTGAAAAGCAAGAAGTAGTTCCTGTTCTTATCTTTTGCCCACTGTCCCCAAAACAACAGATGCTGGCATGGATATGGAGAGAAAGGAACTCTCATACACTTTTGGTGGGACCGCAAGCTATTACAACCTCTGTGGAAACCTGTATGGAGATACCTCAAAAACCTGATAGCAGACCTACCACTTGATCCAACAATACAACAGCGGAACATATACCCAAAGAAAAAAGGTCGTCTATGAAAGGGACACTTGCACTGGAATGTTTATGGCAGCACAACACACAATTGAAAAGACGTGGAAACAACCAAATGCCCACCAATAATGAAGGGAGTAATAAAATGTGGTATATGCATACTTTGGAGTATTACTCAGCCATTAAAAATGACACTCTAGTATCATTTTTTGAACAATGTGGAGGAAACTGGAAACCATTCTTCTAAGTGAAACCTCATAAAATTGGAGAAGTAAACACTTGTATTCAATACCAAATTGGAACTAATTATTCAACACTTAAAGCACACTTATGAAAGTAAATCTCAATGAAAACTCAAGCTGGTCAGAGGACGCAGGAAGGAACAGGTAAATCCACAGCAACTGGATACAGTGCACACTATGTGGGTGAAGGGTACATGTCTGTGCCCTATTTACATGTGTAACACCTAATATTCTAAAATTTTAAAAATATAGTAAAACTTTGTAATTACAGATTAAATTATATAAATAGAATATCCCAAGAAATAGGTCAAACATCTATTGCTACAACCAAATAGTTTCAGCAATGTGGTAAGATACAAGATCAATAAACAAAACCACGTACATTTCAATAGACTAGCAATGAATAATATGAAAATAAAAATAAGAAAACAATTGTATTAACAATAACATCATATGATACAATTTTGGAATACATTTAACAAAGGAAGTGCAAAACTTATACACTGAAAGCTAGAAAACATTTCTACAAACATTGTAGGAACATTTTAAAATGTTAAAAATATCCCTGTTTATGAATCAGAAGACTTAATGTTAACATGGCAATACTGTCAAAATTGGTCTACGTGGTCAACGTAATCACTCTACAATTCCCAAATAGGTAGGGTTCTTTGTGTGTGCATGTGCGCACAATGCATATTGGCAAGCTTACCCTAAAATTCTTATGAAAAAATTAATGAAAACAAGAGACCACACAATTATTTAAAAATAGAACAAAGTTGAAAGACTACTCATACCGCCCAGTTTCAAAATTTACTACAAAGCTACAGCAATCAAGACGGTGAAGTACTGACATAAGGATAGACATATGGAGATAACGAAATAGAACTGAGTTTCTGAAATAAGCACTCAAATTTATGGTCAATGGTATGTAGGAAATTCAATGAAGAAAGATAGTATTTTTAACAAATGCTGCAAAGACAACTGGATATTCACACACTAAAGAATGGGTTGTAAACTTACCATGTAGCCTAACCCAAGAATGAGTTTACAGTGGATTAAGCCTAACGCCCAAGCTAAAACTGCGCAATGTCTAGAAGGAACGCAGGATTAAATCTGTGAAACCTAGGGTTAGGCAATTGTTTCTTAGATATGATATAAAAACTATTTAAAAAAAACCAAATTAATACATTGAATTTCATTAAAATTAAAAAGTGTGTGCTTCGTATGACACCATCATGAAAGTGAAAAGAGAATCAACAGAATGGGAGAAAATACTTACAAATCATATATCGGACAAAGTACTGTATCTACCGTATTTATCTATCTATCCATCTACCTATCTATCTATCTATCTCTTACAACTCAATAATAAAAAGGCAATTTTTTTGAGATGAGCCAAGTTTTTAATGTATATTTTCTCAAATAAGTTATACAAATGTCAAATAACCACATGAAAACATCTCAACATCATCAGAGAACACAAATCTAACTGGCAATAACATACAATTTTGATCCACGAGGATAGCTATAAACTAAAAGCTCATAGTGTAGGAGAAAATATTTGCATATCCTAAGTCTCACAAAATGTTCATATCCAGAATACATAAAAACACCTAAAACCCAACAATACACACATAAAGCATTTTTAAAAATGAGAACAGTTCTCAACTGCAAAAGAAAAAAAGAATAGAATAAGAATTTTGCCAACTGATTCGATCTCCAGCGATCAAGCCAACCATAACTCAGGTGCTCCCAATATTTGGGGTGGTGCCTGTGGCTCAAAAATGAGAACAGTTCTCAATAGACCATTTCTTCAAAGAAAATATACAAATGACCAATCAGCAAATAAAAAAGTTATTTATTAGCCATTAGAACAATACAAATTAAAACCAGAGTGACAGAAGACTCCATACCCATAAAAATGACTATAATCAAATTTTGAGAAAGATTTGGAGAAATATGAACCCTCATAAATGAACACTACTAGTAGCAATATAAAAATAGTTAATTTTGAAAAATCATTTGACAGGTCTTTTAAATGTTAAACATTGAACTAACATGTAAGATTCAATAGTTTTACTGCTAGATACATGCTGAAGACATAAAAAACACAAAAAAACTTGTACACAAATATTAATGGCAGCATATTGATAAAAATCAAAACAGGGAAAATAATCCAAAGTCCATAAAGTGATAAAAAAAGTTAACAAAATATTGTACATCATCTATACAATTGAATATTTTTGGCAATAGGAAAAAAGATAAAGAACCCACATATTGGGCGGCGCCTGTGGCTCAGTGAGCAGGGCGTCGGCCCCATATACCGAGGGTGGCAGGTTCAAACCTGGCCCTGGCCAAACTGCAACCAAAAAATAGCCGGGCGTTGTGGCGGGCGCCTGTAGTCCCAGCTACTCGGGAGGCTGAGGCAGGAGAATCTCCTAAGCCCAGGAGTTAGAGGTTGCTGTGAGCTGTGTGATGCCACGGCATTCTACCGAGGGCAATAAAGTGAAACTCTGTCTCTACAAAAAAAAAATAAATAAATAAAAAAATAAAGAACCCACATATTCTACAACAATGAATCAATCTTGGAAATATTATCTTAAGTTATAAAAATCCCCAGACTACATGTATTATAACTCCATGTATAGGAATAGTCCAGAATAGATGATTATACTGAGACAAAAAGCAGATAATTGGTTGCCTTAGGCTGCAACTTCCTTAGGGAATAAGAAAAATTTTCTAAAATTAGATGTTGCTAGTGGTTGCATGTTTCTATAAATATAACTTTTTAAAATTGTGCTACATACTTTAAACAGGTATGTTATGTGTACGGTTAATTACATCTCAATATATCTATTAAAACAGAAGAAAAGAAGAAAATGATAACATTCCTATACTAGTCAGACTTTAAGAACGTTATCGCCAGGGAGAGGTGGCTCATGCCTGTAATTTGAGCACTCTGGGGGGCTGAGGCGCATGGTTGGTTTGAGCTCATGAGTTCAAGACCAGCCTGAGAGTGAGACCCTCATCTCTAAAAAAATAGCCAGGCATTATGGCAGACACCTGTAGTCCCAGCTACTTCAGAGGCTCGGGCAAAAGAATTGCTGGAGCCCAAGATTTGAGGTTGCTGTGAGCTATGACACCACAGCACTCTACTGAGGGCAAGAAAGTGAGACTCTGTCTCAAAAAAAAATAATAATAATAAATAAATAAAATAATAAGAAGAATTTTATCTCATCTTGTCAGGGAATGGCACAGAGTCTACGTAACCTAAGGTGCAGTATCTATTGCAGTGCAGCTCTCATTTCCAAAATAGCAATTTCACTTTATTTACTATCAATCCTTTGATATATTAACACTAGCTGCTATGTAACAACATAACATAACATTCATTTTATTTTATTTTATTTTTTAATCTGGATTTGAACTTTCTAGTCCTTACTCACACAATATTGCAATGTTCTTATTTGTGTAGTTAGCTTCTCATTATCTGTTTCCCATTTCTTGAAAGTTGAGATTCTACTGATATTATCTTTAGAAAATAAGAACTTTCAGTACACCTGTGTATAAACACCATTTCCTTTTTATCTCTAGGCACATAGGGAATAAAACAGAATTATGAATTTATAGAATCTTAGAAACAATCTTTCATATTCAAGCCTCAGATCTTTCTATATAATATTTTATTTGAAATAATTTGGAATATATTATAGGAAAGGTTTTGAAAGAATGTAAAATACAGGTTTCCAATGCAAGTCCTACAAAGCATTCTTGGACAGATTATTTTCAAGATAATGACAAAGTGTTCTAGGCTTACGTATGTTTTGAAAAAAATGAATCAAATGAAATTGAAATATATTTTTTTCTGTAGGTACTTTCCAAATCATCTAAATATACTAATGTGAGTTGTGACTCTCAAGATAGAAATATATATTTTCTAGTAGATTTGGATGCAGAAACTTTTCCCATAAGCATCAAAGTTCTCGGATCCTATAAAACATGCTTTTGAAAACTGAAAAATATGAAATTTGTCAGTAAGTCAATTCAGAAGCTCTAAAGTTTGAATATCTAAGAGATTATTTATATGTTAATCACGTTAATATAAATACTAAACTTTGTTTTATTTAGTTTTATTACTACAAAAATAATACATATGCATAACTTTTTTGTGTATAAAAAGCCACATGGTAAAACAAGGCATGGAAACTGCAAATTTCTTCTCTTTACCTCTTACCTGTTCACTCTTAATATATGATAACAACTACTAGCCTTTACCTTAGTTCTTTACTCTGCGATTTACATTTATATGAAGTCGGACAATGAAGTTCACAGCTCATCATAGAAAAAGTGCTACATACCTCATTGCCCAATATCAATGCAGTTGCCTTCAAGGTACTCCCTGTGGGAAGCTATGCACAGGTCCACCCTTAAAAGCAATTTTGAAATGTTTTTCTGGAATGACCATCAGAACTGTTGTCATTTGAGGTCTGGCAATTAAGTACTGTCATTTGAGGTCTGGCACTCATCCTAGAAAAAGTGCTGTGAAGGGTGGACTAGGCTGTAGCCTCAGTATACTACTTCCTAAGGAGAGTACTTCAAAGTGATCGTAGTGATATTCAGCAGTGAAGAATGTAGCTGTATTTCTAGGAAGAGTTTGTGAACCTAACTGTGAGAAGTCCTCATATTTCTAAGATGTATGCATTTATCCTGCCTTTTTTTTGATTGTTGCTATTTAAGTTGACGTCCATCATTCTTATACTTTTACCTCTTTCACATGCAATCCTTTCCCCATTCTTTTATTATTGTTACATCTCAGTATGTAGTCAAATAGATATTCATTGCTTATTTTATTAAGACTATGTAGATTCTATTCACAGCTGAGCCACATAGTAAAATAAGATGACATTACCTTTCTTGAAGAATTTTTGGTTTATACTGATCTTACTGACTGCGTGTGCGTGTCCTGCTCATTTTATATACAGCCTTTTCCTTTGTA
Source organism: Nycticebus coucang (assembly GCF_027406575.1). Classification (NCBI taxonomy): domain Eukaryota; kingdom Metazoa; phylum Chordata; class Mammalia; order Primates; family Lorisidae; genus Nycticebus; species Nycticebus coucang. The sequence continues at coordinate 61,356,261 of NC_069780.1, read as the reverse complement.
TTCAACGCCTTCAGACTGAGCCTAAAAAAATTCTCTCATATATTCAAATATATGATATTCTGTGTTTCCTTATTATCTTTCTGTCAGCCCTCATCACTTTCCCTAGAACTGCCAGCTCAGTAATAATTTGGCATGTCTTCCAAATTATTTGAGGTAATAGTTTTAGAAAATACTTCTTTCCCACATGTGCATTGTGGATAAAAAAATGTCTTTTCCTTATATCTGGTTCTTGGCTCAGATGCCTGTTACAAAGGATGTATTAACAAGGAAAGAACATACAAATGCATTTAATAAAAGTTTTATATGAAATGGGACTGTTCATGTGTAAATGAAGACCAAAAGAAACAAAACTGTGTGTTTTTATAACAAGTGTAATGAAGAGTAGAGAGTCATGGGGAAAAGGTGTGATAGGGTAAAAGCTTAAAGTAATAAAGTGGGGGAAACCTACCAAGGCCTAGGTAAGGATGTTTTTCTTTTCCAGATATAGGGAGGACACCATATCTTTCTTCCAGATATGGGGAGGGTTTGACAACTTGCCTCAAGGGAAGGTTAGAAAGTGCTTCTTACATCTCCTATTTTTCATATTGCTTCAGCTGAAAATATTCAACATGTTAAAGTGCCATATTTTGGGATAATCTTGAACTCTGTTATTTCCTATCTGAAATTTCCTCAAAAATTTTCCCATTTAAAAAAGTGAGATGGTAGATTGTCTCAAAAACCAAAGAACCTTCTGCCAGTCCTGAGTCTTTCCAGTTCAATAACTGTGCCTCGTTTCAAGAACAATGTTATAGGTGGTGTAGGATGCCAGCAAGTCATTTCTCCATATGGTGTGATCAATCAGGCATTTAAGGAGGAACATTATGCTGGAAACAAAAGAAAAACAAAGCTTAGTAGTTAGAACTCACTACACTCAGTTTTTTCTTAGTCCAAAGGCAGTTAGTCGAGAAAATTTGTAGTTGTTGGACTCGAAACATTTAGATAGAGGAGTGAGAATGGCAGAGACAATCTGATCAAATTTTCCTGCTTTGAAATTAGAGCATCTGGTGATGGCATCAGGTGTTTGGGAGAACTTTCTGAACGACCTATATAGCGATGGGGGCAAAGGTTGTCTACAAATGATGTGTTTTGGTGATTGTTTTGAAGTTTATATTCCATCACTGAATGTCAGCATTAAGTATTTTAGATATTCTTTATAAAAATCCTAGGAGTTAAGTTGTAGTTCTCAGTGGCACGATGTGAGGGGAGTGAGAACTGGAACTGGAATTAACTGGAACTGTTAATTTGGAGATTTGTAGCCAGATACTACAGGTAGCTAGAAGAATTGAGCAGTATCCAGTTGAGCTTGCAGGCAGATAAAAAAAAAAATCATAAAAAGTGAACAGGGATAGAATTCAACATTCCACAGGATAAAACATAGTTTTCCATTGACACTGTTTTTTTCTTGCTATAGTCACCACCATGTCCAGCAAAGATTCCTAATTTGTTTGCAAAATAAGACATGTTCTCATTAAATTTGTCCTGATTATTTATATGAGCCTAGCAAGAATAGAGATTGAAAGGAAAAAAAAATAAACTGTAAGAGTATACCATTTAGGATGAAAGGTCACAAAGTTGGTTTTGACCAATTTTTCTCTGCCTGTTTCTTTGTTTTGCTGCTCCTTCACCTCTCTACCTGCTAGTAAAGAGAACATATTTGTTATTTACAACTTTGTAGGGCAGCACCTGTGGCTCAAGGAGTAGGGTGCTGGTCCCATATGCTGGAGGTGGTGGGTTCAAACCCAGCCCCAGCCAAAAAAAAAAAAAAAAACTTTGTAATTAATATTTAAGTGAAACTATAATAGTAACTTCTATGTATGGCAAGAGACTATGAGAAGGACTACTGCCTAAAGTCTCTAGATCTTCAATGCCTAAAAACAATAAAAATATAAATACAGAAGGTACTTTGAAGTTGGGGCCATTAAGCACATAGCATACATTTTCTTCTGCAGTTCCTTAGTTATCTATGACACTGAGCTTAGCACTGCATGATTAGTGCAAGCATGCTATTAGCAAAGCACACAAAAATCTTTGGGAATGGCCACGTGGAAACTGCATCCAAAAGATGTCCATCAATGTTCATAGGGACAGAGCCTATGGAAATCCTCTCTCTCTCTCTCTCTCTCTCTCTCTCTCTCTCTTTTAATTGTACAGAGCTATAGCAACCCTATGGATCCATGCTAGAAGTCATCATCAATTTGACACAGTATAATATTCTGTTCAGTGCTGGGAACAAGCAGGGAGTGAACTAAATGTGGTTTGGGGCATGTTGACTTTGAGATACATAAAGAGATAACGAGGGGAGTAAATATTTAAAATAATGTGGTAAATAGTTAAGAATGGACAGATAACTGATTGTTAAAGGAAAGAATGTTCAGAAATAAAAAGTGTTGTGGAAGAAGTAAATATATAATAAATGTGTCATTTTAAACATTGAATCATTAAAAAAATTAAAGATTGAATATTTAAATAGCGATATATCCATAATTAGTTAAAAAATCCATGTCTTGAAGGAAGATTCATTGAAGTATTTATCTTAACATCACTTCACTATAATTTTAAATACCAAAAAAAAAAAAATGCAAGAAATAATTAGTAGAAAATGTCTGCAAAATTTGAAGTTGTTTTTGGACAGAAAAGATCTTTGTGAGAGAGACAATTATAGTAGAAATTAAATAAGCAAGAGTTTAAAATACAAACATTTTAAATAAAGTGGCTCCTATAAACAAATTACACATTTAGAAATCTAATGGAAATAATTAATATAGTAATGATGTCATTTTTTGCAGTAACAAAAAGAAACTAAAATATGATTTAAAACAAAAAAAAATACATCCACAAAAACTGACTTGAAAAGTAGTGATTTAGATAGTTCTTTTGAAAATCTTATGTGAACAAATTAGCAATGCAGATTGTACATTACAGTGGAAGGTACAAAATACTTCACTTAGGACAGCATGAATATTTTAATGGAAATCGTATTAGTTCTCCCTCCAAATAGAAACGTTTCCAGACAATTTGAGCAGAAGTACAACAAAATCAATAATTAAACATTGCATTTTGCCTTTATTACTTTTTGAAACTCATTTACATAATAGAATATGTAAAGAATTTTGTAAGCAAAGATTACTTACATTCCTTTAAAAAGTGTATTCAGTGTTCATATTGCTGAAAATACCAAAAGCATTTACACTTCTAACTTTAGTTGTACAGACGTGATAAAGGAAAGAATACTGAAAATGATTACTAGAGATTTTTAAAAACCTGGGTATTGAGAGAGCTGACTTTTCCTTGCTGTATTCTTTGTAACATTCACTACACATGTTCAGTTCTGGCCATGACTGTGTAAACCAAAGGAGATATATATATATATATGCATATGTATAAGTATATGTGTGTGCATATATGTACACATACATACAAGGACTGTCCATAAATCCAGCCATGCTAAATTTTATTATTATGTTAGCAATGGCTGGATACATTCCAGGTAGGCTGTGGGTATGTATGTGTGTGTTTGTGTGTGTGTGTGTGTGTGGTTTTCTAAAGTTACCAACTGTTGCAAAATTTAATAATTTTCTGAAATTACTTAGGGCCTAACACTTGCCTCATAACCTTCAATTTGGTTTTCTTTCTAATAAGTCATCCTTTGGTTTTCTTTCTAATAAGTCATCCTTTTCCCAGAATTTGGTAGCATTTCTCTATTTCTTTCAATATTCTATTATCTGTCTTATGTATACTTAGCCTGCAATAGCCATATTATTGCTCAAAATCCAAGCAGACTTTGCTACTGATGGCTAATTTTCCATCAATGTTAAACACCATTCTGTTTTAGTAGCCATTGCATGAATGCATAAGAATCAGGATATCAAATAAGGGCAACGTTCAAGTAGGGCCCACACAAGACCTGTTGGAGCAGTGTTGAGGGAAACACTGAGAGATGTAAGTGGTATCAAGTGTGGAGGTGTCTGTCATGACCGCATGAATGATCACATTTAATCCTCTATAGGTGCCCTTTTGCCCATGGCATCCTAGCACAGCACACAAAAATCTAGTTAAGCCAGGCTAATCAGATTTCAGAAAAATAATTGTCCTAGGGGTTTGGTTGGGTGATTAAACTGTAGGAAAAGAGCCCTGACCTAATTCCCCATTGAGACATAAAGCCAGATGTCCCGGTAGCACATTGTGGCTTGTGCTCTATGACACACATGTCTTAAAGTTTGTGACTAGATTGGAGTTTTCAGGAGCACATTTCTTTGTGGGTAGTCCAACATGCATGGCATCCTATCTTTATATGAAGTACAGGTGTATGTGCCTTGATGTGTGTGGAGTATAGTTGAAAAACTGAAATCATGCCCTTCATCCTAACATACACTGCAGAGAAGTTGACCTTCCCCTGAGGACTTAATTGAGGTTTTTTTCTTTTCTTTTTTTTTTTTTTGTCTTTATTTTAAAGATAGGGTCTTGTTCTGTTTCACAGGCTGGATTGCACTGGTCTTGTCATAGCTCACTGCAGGTTCAAACTCCTGGGCTTAAGCAATTCTCCTGTCTTAGCCTCATGAGTAGCTAGCTGAGACTACAAGCACATGCCACCTAGTCTGGCAATTCCTTCCTTCCTTCCTTCCTTCGTTCCTTCCTTCCTTCCTTCCTTCCTTCCTTCCTTCCTTCCTTCCTTCCTTCCTTCCTTCCATAGATACTTGAGGTGGGGTTGTCTCACTATGTTACACAGACTGGTCTTAAACCCTTGGCCTCAAGCAATCCTTCAGCTTCCTAAAGTTTACAGGTATCTGGTCTTAACTGAGGTCTTCTTAAAGATAATTCATTTTTTAAAAAAAATTACCTTTTTTAATTAAATCATCACTGTGTACATTTATGGGAAACAATGTGCTGATTTGATATACAGTATGGAATGCTTTCATCAAACTGATTACCATAACCATCACAACACTTACTTATTTGTTGTAGTGAGACTTTTATACTCGACTCTTAATAGTTTTGAAATGTACCATTGCATTGTGCACAATAGGTAATGTCCCACCAAATACCCTCCCTCCTCCACTGCTCTCCCCCCCACTTTCCTCCTTCTTTCTGGACTAAGGTTGTGTTTTATCATATGCGTAAATGTGTAGGTGATTATATATTGTTTAATAATAGTATTGAGTACATTGGATACTTTTCTTTTCCATTCTTGAGATACTTTACTAAAAAGAATATGTTTCAGTCCCATCCACATAAACATAAAAGATGTAAAGTTTCTGTCCTTTTTTAGGCTGCATAATATTCCACAGTATACATATACCACAATTTGTTAATCCATTTATGGGTCGATGGGCACTTGGGAGGCTTCCATGACTTGGCAATTATTAACTTCAACGAGGGCACTGTTGTTACCTTATCATTGCCTCTAAGGGTCTTATGGTTGTGACCACACTCGCCTTTCTAAGTTTACTTTCAACCCTTCACTCTCATTCATTTCTTTTTTTTTTTTTTTTTTTTGGCCGGGGCTGGGTTTGAACCTGCCACCTCCGGCATATGGGACTGGCGCCCTACCCCTTGAGCCACAGGCGCCACCCACACTCTCATTCATTTCATTTCAGCCACACTGGCTTATCTTGACTTTTAGACAACTCAGTTCTTTTTCTCATCCACAGAAAAATTTTAACATCAAAAACTTTTTGCTGTTATCCAAACATGTTTTCTTCTATTTTCTTCTATTTACCATTTCATTCTCAGCCAGCATATATCTTCACAGGGAATCTCTCCCAGGTTCTCTTAACTCCTTTAATGTTTTTTGTTAATGTTATTTATTTATTTTTTTTCAGAGGCAGAGTTTCATTTTATTGCCCTCAGTAGAGTGCTGTGGCATCACACAGCTCACAGCAACCTCCAGCTCCTGGGCTTAGGCAATTCTCTTGTCTCAGCCTTCCTGAGTAGCTGGGACTACAGGTGCCCGCCTCAACGCTCTATTATTTTTTTGTTGCAGTTTGGCCGGGGCCAGGTTTGAACCCGCCACCCTGGGTATATGGGGCTGGTACCCTACCCACTGAGCCACAGGCACCGCCCCCTTTAATGTTCTTCATTGTGCTTTTTTACTATCTGAAATTATCTTAAATATTTACCTATTTTATGTCTCCATCCACAAAAATAATAATAACCAATCCATTTTTTCTGCCACCTGCCTAATCCTCAGCTCTTACTTGGGGAGGGAAAGAGGTTGGTGAATTACTTATAGTTATCCTACGTTTTTAAAAGAGAAAAATATAAATATGAACTCACCTAATGACTTTTTATCTATTTTAGGTTACAGAAAATAATTAAAGGTTTTTTTTGTTTATAATTTTTTTGAACGTAATACTTCTCAAAGCAATCTCCAGGATTGCACGTTTCAAAGTAGAAAATGGTTTCTCTCTTTCCACATTTTTCTTTTCTTCTGCTGAAAACCATGCAATCCTTTGTTGACATTTTTTTAGTTTTCATTATAAAATTCATCTTCCCATTTGGCCTTTCCTCAGTATCAGAAGATGATGATCTTGACTTCTTTCTTGAATTTCTGTTCCTCACATTGCTCACAAGCTGAATGATGAGATTTCGCCTAAAAGAAAGGTGTTTCTGCACTTTTCTCCACTCTTCCTCTTATCTAATGAGTATAGGATATAGCTGCTCACAAGCGCAACTTTCATTGCCAGGAGAATAATTTTTTCACCATTTGAACAACATCCTTATAAAGCCATAACATCCACAGTACCAATCAGCTCTGACCACTCTTTCCATAAACTTTATTTGTTTTAATATAACTGGTGTTTATCAAATTGAACAGGCTGTCTCTTCCTATAACCAGTGATCAATTGTGTTTGAGGGCCAACTAATGTACTCAGCATTGTCACCAACCTCTTGTCATGGAATAAGAGATACAAAAAAGATGTGTGGGATGTCTTCCAGTATTGCAGAGAAACAGAAAAATGATTATGTCAGACAAGGTTTGTCATAGGATGGGAAAGGATATTTCACAATGAAAAAGATGCTGTTCTGTTTGCTATTTTGTCCCTATGATCTAGAATAGCGCTTGAGACTTAGTGGGTTCTCAATATACCTGTGAATATTGAGCAAATGAATGGGAAAGTGTTATTCAGGACAGGGAAGCACTGAGGTCTTCATGTTGGGACTGAGAAACATGAAGTATGTTACATGAGTTCTTCACAACAGATGTCAATGTTTAAGCTCACAGTGGGCCAGGATGACCAGGTACCTGGGCATGAAGGAAGTTGCCTCATACAGAGTTTAGGGGTTTATGTAATAGAAATCTAAGCTGGTGAACAGTAAGTGAGTTTAGATTTCTCAAATCTACTTTAGGAGGATAACTTGAAGTTCAAAAGGAGCAGAAGACCTATCTTAGGAGGTAGAAATGGGAGGTATCAAAGTTCTTTTAAAGAAAAACAGGTAAAAAACATTATAAACAATAAACAATAAAAAATGCTTCTAAAGCATAGAAGAGTTTTTCAGTTATTACATTCTTTGTTCAATGAACAACACAAGAACATATGATTTTGGATATTTTTTCTCTAATTCTCCTGGTGATTTTTAAAACAATATGAAAAATAAAGCATTTTTAGCAAAAATATCCAATGAGCTTAGAAAGACAAATTATTCCTTATTTGTAGTTAAATGTAATGGAAATAATTGCCGAGCAAGAATGATAAATTTAGGTAGTGATATTTTTAATCGTCAGTTGCATTCAGAAGTTCTTAAATGCAGCCTAGCACAGTTAATATTTTGTTATGTTAGGAACTTAGAAACAGTTTTTCTATATCTAAGCGTATTTCTCAATATATGCTTCATTTACACTGTATTATGTTAGCGCACACACGTGCGTACCCACAGAAATATCTCTATTAAAACCATAGTTCTATGTATTGCAAGCAGAAAAAATGTTAAATATTTTTTTAATGTTTAAATACTGATTAATTGTATTTTGGTGCAAATGATAACATCTTATATTTTAAATAAAGTGTGCTAGATTCATTTTTACTTATTTACTGAATTCCACGAAGTAATTGAGAATTTTTTCTCCCTTTACTTTATCTGCTGTCTAAATAGGCCGACTGATTTTTTTGTTTGCTTTTTGTTTAATTTCGTGTGTAATATAGGAAATTTAATTTTAAGTATAAGAAAAAAATTATAAGTGGCTTATAATTGTTTTCCTTTTCTCCTTAGTATTTGGTTAAAATAGCACTTGTTCCCTATGACACAAACATAAGTGTTACGGATTTTGATATATAAAGCATAATAGTGATATTATTTTCATCTGGTGCTTCTTTTTTTATACAACTTTTTTTAAAATCCTGTTTCTACTGTTGCCTACAAGTAGTTGGAATAAGAGTGTCAAAAAATCCTAACTGCTGTAGAATAAAAATATAGTAATTTTTACAAAATCTTTTGAATGAAAGAACTTTTCTTATAATAGCTTATGTAGAAGCCCTTCTCTTTACACTAGGTATCTGGATGTTTTTAAAACACTGCCCCATCAACAACCAATAAACCAAAAGGACAGGGACTACTCAGATTAGACAGAGTTATCTCAGGAAACAGATGAAACTAAAATTGAGCAGAAAGGAAGGCAAGCATCTCGAAAATATATTGTTGCACCTAAAATATAAACCTTGAGAATATCTGATAGAGAATAAGGGTTCTTTCATTTTTCATACCAGCTCAGTAGCAAGAGGGCAGTCACCAAAGAGGTGGGGAAAGGCAGCAGAGGAGAAAATCAGGAAAAGACCAGAAATAAAAGTCAGGATGACAAAAGAAAACAAGTTGGACGGAACCTGAATATTATTATTCCTCACAACAACCGTTCGACACTTGGCTACGTATTTCAAAAATGACATTCCTGACATTCTTAAATAACCTTCTTGCTTTCTAGCTTTCTATGAAAATATGAAATATAGATCAACCAGAATCAAGTATCAAGAAAGTAGAAATTATAGTATTCCTTTTTTAGCAATGAATACTTCAAGCGGAATGTGTGGCATGTAGTATATACTCAAATATACATATATGAAGTAAATGAATAAATGGATGAATTTTTAAAAAGATAGCAAATACTAGAAAGAAAAATACCTTTCATCATCTCAACTGAGCAATATTCCAGATCCATAAGTGTGCCAATTCTAACAGTAGGACACCCTTACAGATGTTCAGTGAATTTATTATATTATTATCTAAGATTTCATAAATTAAGATTTCTATTCCATCTCACAGTAAATAAATATACATATGAATTATATTATTTCAATAACTTAGTTAACATAAATCGGTTGTTATATATTTAGTAAAAATTGAAATGGCATTCCCCAAGAATAAAAGGATCCAATATAATCTTTATTGCTCTGGAGTCAAAGTGTCTGGGTTCTCATCCCAGCTCTGCCAATTACCTAAGTATATCGTTTTAGTCATAATTCATCATTCTAAGCTTGAAATCCTTCATCTCTAAAATGGGAATGCAAATATGAGCTATCTAAGAGAGTTACTGTGAAGAATACATATGATAATATATTGGTAAAATAATTAAATATGATGCATATGCACATTTATGGCAGGAGTAAAAATACTTCTGTTGCTAATTTTACATGTTCATATCTAAGATAGGGTTTATTGAGGAATAACTTTTCAGAATTTTAAATTTGTGAACATTTTAATGCATGTTCTGTTTAAGAAGTAAAAGTCGTTTGGAAAACTGATGGCTAGGTTAGAAGGATTTTTTTCTGGATTCCTAATCTCTCCATTTATAACTGTTCAAATAATGGACTTTTTCAAATGCTTTATCTGAGAGATAAGGGATGGCATTTTAAAGTACAAATATAGTTTACAGATCATGTTATAAATCTGTTTAAAATTCAGTCATAATAATGAAGAATTTCCTTTGCAAATCGAGGCTTCGGAAGATCAATCAAAAAGAATACTCTTTAGATGAAAGTCATGAAAATAAATCTTAATGTGATGGATATGAAAAAGTAAAGTTAAGTATCAATTAAAATAATATTTTCAGTATCAGATGGGCAAACTTTATCATCTCCAAATCATTGTTATTTAATTTTTTCAAAAAATTTTATTTTTTATAATGGCAAAATTTCTCACACTTGATAATTCATGTTTTTGTACTTTGCTTACCAAGTGTCCAATTACCTTAGGTCTGTAATCATAAGTATTCATATTACCCACTTCACCTTAAGTGGTTTTAAATGATCTGTTTTCTTATTTATCCTAAATTTCTATTTGAAATTCAAGTGAAGTAGCTAATACTATAGTTAAAATCTTATGTTACATATACTTATTATATTTGTGGGCTCTATATAGGGTCAATATCCTTAATCTTGTATTGCTATTGACAAATTCTTAGTAACTGCAGTACAAATGATAGGTTTAGGTACATTAAAATGTGATCTTATTCAAACCTCATTTGACAAATTCATTCATAATCAAACATTTTATTCTCTATTGAGGCACTAAACTATACTGACAAGGGCACCAATTAAATGCTCTATGACTTGGAATGTCCATACCTCAGCTTCCTCACCTGCAAAATGGTGGTGATAATAAAATAGAACTCTTAGATTTGTTGTGAGGATTAAATGTGTTAATATTGAAAACGCACTCAGAACAGCAGACACATCATTAGCAATTAATCAGAACAGCAGACACATCATTAGCAATTAATAAAACTATTACTATTAATAGACACTATATTAGATACTGACACTTCAAAGATATTAATAACAATAATAAAATATCAGTACTATCATAATAATCACCTTGTATAAGGAATACTTGTCTTATTTATCTAGATAAAATTAAAAAATATTGTAAGCCCATGAGGTAAGTACTATTAATTTATCTATTTTTAGGAATGATGAATTTGAGGTCTGAAGAGCTAAAGCAACTTCTCCAAAGTTGTTTACTTAATATATACTGGGATCAAAAATGGAATCTAGTCATCACAGATCTAGAGGCTATGCTTTTAACCACCTTCCTGTACTGCCTTCCACTATGGCCCATGCCTTCAGTGAGTTCCCTGATATGAAAAAGGCACCCAGGTTTGCATTCAAAGCAATAGTCTTCAAAGACAGATAAAAAGAAGATTGCGGTAAGCTGGGGGGCCTTGTAGGTTGCATTCTCTTGTTGAATAAGACAAGTCTGTCTATGAGGAACAGGAGACACATTGTGGAATACATAGGCAAGTACGTTGCATGCTGGGGGTAGAGACCCAACCTGATGTGAATGAACTAAGCACATGGCAACAAAGTGCCAGAGGTGTCTGGGAAAACTATCTCGGGCCATGACGCAAAGGACTTTGTGATCCAAAATAGGCTTACTATAGGCTTATGTATTACAGTATATCAGGAGAACCTCATAATTCTGGCATAAGAAATAAGCCAATAATGTATCTTTTTTCTCTTTTGTTTAGCAAACAAAAAATATTTGCCATTATGACTTAATTAGGAACAGAGTGGATGAGATAGGCTGAGATAAAAATAAGATCAAGGCAACTATTCCCACAAGTGACTGAAACACAGTAGTACTGTGGGGGAGAAGAAGAAACTAGAGAACTTAGGCCATAAGATTAGTAAAAGTTTATACAACAATGCTCTGTGCATAGCAGTAGACTAAGGGAAGTCCTTGATCACTGGAGGCTTCTAGTGCTCTATTCTATAGTTTTCTAGGTTTGACTAACATTATTTACGTATTTATTTGTAGATGAAATATGGAATATGGAATAAGTATGTTTTGGAACAGGTGAATTAGAGTTCGGGCATTTTGATCCTTAAGTTCCTAGAGAATGTAAATATGGTACATAGCAGGAAATAAGCTTTCAAACCTGAAGAAAAGAATTTTATAATAAAGATGGATGTTTTAAAATAAATTATTATGTACACACATAAGGTAACTCTTATAATTGGAGTTACTAAAAAAATTGTCATCCTCTAGTTAGCAAAAACTGCTAAATTATCCTTACTACATAGCTTTTTTCTTTTTTTCTCTTACTGTAATGGATCATTTTAATCGGATAACAGATGACAGACAGAATCTTATCTGATCTGATGTTTCTGGAAAGCAGTGATGGTTGAGAAATCCCATCACTCTCTTGTGTTTTAAATTCATAACAAATAACAATTTGTTCAACAATTGTTCATAGCAATTCATAGCAAATAACCGTAGTGCCTTTGCATATAATGTGAATTACCTGCCTCCACCCTTCAAGTAAGCATCATTGTCCGTCATTCCTCACGATTCTCTTAAGACTTGCTGGCGACATGTTAGCTGCTTCATTGACAACCTACTCATCCCTCCTTTTCTTTGAAATGATGATCAAAAATGAGCGTTCTCCCTATTGTAACATCCTAAGCAAAAACATCCCCTTACCGACTTGATTTTACCATCTAGATAGAAGAAAATTAACAGGGATTAATTTCCATGGGAAGGGCAGGATCGGAATTCATCTCTTAATTCAGTCATATATTACCCATGTAATTCTCAGAAGTTACTTTCTTCATCAGAAGTGTCCTTACTTGTAAAATGAATCCGTAATTAGCCTCACACTTTAACATTTTATTTATTTTTAGATTTTTAAAAAATCACTTATAGGAGAGAACATGTCTACATTCCCCAAATGAGGAGCCTAATATGCTTGAACTCCGAGGCAGCTTCCTGGGACAAGATTGAGAGAAGTATTCTATCTCTATTCCCTGAATTGCCCATGTTCAAAATCTGAATTTAATCCTCTGCTCCCTCCTTCCTCTCATTTCTCATTTTAAATAAGTTACCATATTGTGTTCTTCCTTTATTTTCAGACCTAATGCAACAGCCTTAGTACGGATCTTATAATTCCTGCTTTACTGGAATAGCCTCCTAACTGCTGTTCTTGCTAGAAAACGTCTCCTCATCCTTATCTATCGTCACATTTTTCCAACAGATAATTTTAATAAAAAAGAAATATGAATTTTTTACTATTCTGCTGCAGGTTTTTATGTTTTCAGTCAACTTTCAGGAAAAAGTTAGCTATCCTTAAGGTCAAGTTTCTCCATATTCCGGCCAATGCTAACATTTATAGCTTCACTGTTTATTATTTCCTCACCTATCATCTGCAACATCTAATCTAGTACATCTTACGTATTACAGTCACAATAAACTACCCCTTGGGTGCGCCAATACAAAACCTTCATGACTCCACAGTTTTATAAAGGGAGAGAAATAATTCTCTTTCCAGTATTCAACTGGCTGACTCATATAGCTTCTGAAAATTTTCCATGCATAGCTTGCTCCACTTCATGTAATGCACTTACCAAATTGCAATGGTATTCTTTCTGTTTCTCTCAGTACACAAAATGTACAGAAAGTAGACCTTTTGCTTTATTTGTATTAAAGACCATAATACCTATTCTGGGGCTTGTCACATAGTAATTACGTATACACTGTACGAAGGAAAAAATCATTATTTAAAGGGCTAAACAGAACAAAACCTGACCTATTGTTCATTTGTCAACAATTGAATTATCAAGTTTAATTATCAAAGTTATGAAATTTTACCTGAAGATAATGTCGAGAAAACATCATCAAAATCCTTTTTTAAAATTTTTTATTGTTTCAGGTTAATTGAGGGTATAAAGAATTAGGTTACAATGTTTGCATTAGGTAAAGTTCCTCTTATAATTGTGTCCTACCCCCAAAAGGTGTGCCATACACCCTAACATTGTACCCATTAGATGGAGGACACCCATCTCCCTCGCTCCTCTGCTCTCCCCATTCCTCCGCCCCCCACTTTGAATTGATTTGAGTTTTTCTCATATGTGGGCATGTATTAGATCGTCTCCTGGCTTCATATTAATATTGAGTACATTGGATTCTTGCTTCTCCATACTTCAAAATCCTTTATCAAACATTTGAATATTATTCATTATATGAGAAAACTTTCAAATATTTGCTTGCAGTTTTTAGCGTACACATAGAAGCTGCACTACTTTTGACATCACTTAGGTAAACACAATTACATTCTCTCTGTCTGCACTATATCATGTAAAAGCCACCCGATGGATTTTCGCCAAATTTGGAGACTGTCTTTGGTGTAATTCAACTTAAGCCACATACTGAATAAATAATACAAAATTCCATTTTTGAATATATGAACAGAAGCACATATTTGTTTCATGATGATTTATGATTGTCCTGAGAAATAGAACAGCTCTTTGTTGAACCCATGTTTAGTACTCTCTGCTTTGTGAGGTTGTGGAGGTTCCTAGCAGCGTTCTGGAGCCAGAGTCTTCCAAAGCTTTTAGTAAAACCCAATTCTTCCACTAAGCAGCTGAGTGACCTGTGCAATTTATTTGACTTCTTCATTTTAAAATTAAGAATGATACTAGTATTCAGATCATATGTCCACTGTTCGGATTAGATGAAATAGCACGCGTACGGTGCAGAGCAAGTGTCTGTCTTTTATTTGTTGCTATTTTTGGCTTAGACTGTTTTAGGGTATAAGGATCCAGTGATGTAAAAATTCTGAAAAAGTCCAGACGTCATGAACTCTCTATCTTAAAGTAAGGTTAGATATTAATAATATATTTGTGCGTATCAATGCAAAAGCCAGTGCTGAAAGTACTAAAAGAGAACATTGCTCTTTAGGAGTTTATATAGGGGGGTGATGGCACTTTGATTGAATTTCAAAAATGCTTCCCTGAGGAAAATATGACTGACCTGAGAATTTAATTTGGTGAAAAGATTCCAGATAGACACAATGCCATAAGCAAAGTTACTGCCATAGGAGAGAGAAGGATGAGGAACTGAATGAAAATTTGTGTAACTGTAGAGGAAAAGAATAAAGGAGTGTAGGACCCATGACCCTAGAGATAAGAGTAGGGGTCAGGAAATGCATTTTTAGCAGGGATGTGTGTGCCAAGATCAGATCTGATTTATATGAATGATTAATCTGACTTCACTGAGGAAAAAGGATTAGGAAATTGGCCAGGATATATGCCGATAACCTAGTTAACTACTTATTGCCAATAGTCCAAGAAAAAAATGTTAGTAGCAGGAGATTAAGTAACCAGTACTACATATAGAAAGAAATGAATGGATTGAAGAGATATTTAGGAGGTAAAAAAATTGTTAATAAATTAGATTAAGGGAGCAAACAGGAGGGAGCGGGTCTAAATTCTATAGAGGCAGAAAAAAAATACTATGAAAGTAGAAACGCTATGTTTAGTCAAACTTTTTAAATTATAAATATCGGTGCCATTTTACCTGTCTTTGTAAACAAGAGTATTAAACTGTATTTTTCCTATACGAATTTGGAGACATTTGACAAAATTTTTCGCATTAAGAACCGGGAGACTGACAATTAAGTTTATGAACTTGACACCATGCACTTATGTTTGCAGCACTGTACAAATAACTTGGGAAGGTTTTATACCCTTAGTATGTCAGCATCTCACAGCTGTGTTTGTGTCAATGTGTGGTGGTGTCTTACTGAGTGGCATTAATCATTATTGTTTCAGATTGTTATGTGCCATCACAAGAAGGTCAGAGCTTAAATTAGAACAATGAGCAAATATTCATAAATTTCTTTTTAAACTTGGCAAAGTGGAAACGAAATCAGAGACGTGTTAGTCCAAGTTCATGAGATAATGCTGTGAAGAAAACAGCAGTGTACAAATGGATTAAACATTTTTCAGAGGGGGAAGAAAGCATCACTGATGAAGAGAGGTCAGGGTGGCCAGTAACAAGAAGAGTTGATGAAAATATTGCAAAGATTCATCTAATTGTGCATCAGAATCCTTGGATGACTGTGAAAAGCATACCAGACCAAGTAAACTCCAACAGAGAAACAGGAAAACTTACCTGAAAATGTTGGTCAATAACTCATGTTTCTTGCATCGTGACAAGAAATGCACCAATTCACAGGGCACCACTGTAAGGGAGTTGAAATGACTCTTCTCTTTAGCTGAAGATAACGAAAATATTTAAAGAAAGACATTTTGATGACATTCGGGACATCAAGGGTGCACAGCTAAGGCTACAACAACTAAAGCATACAAACAGCCTTCAGAATGGGAGAAGATATTTGCATGCTATGATTCTGATAAAGGGCTAATAACTAGAATCTATAGAGAATTCCAACTAATCAACAAGAAAAGAGCAAACGATGTGCATGATGCAGTGGTACATTTCAAAACTATTAAGAAATGAGTATAATTGTGATGGATGTGTTACTTAGTTCAATGTAAGCATTTCATATTGTATATTGAAGCAGTACCCTGAACCCCATAAATGCATCAATGCACAAAGTTATGATTTAATAAAAAACAATTAAACAAAGAACAAACAATCCCATTTATAAGTGGGCAAAAGACATGAACAGAACCTTCTCTGAAGAAGACAGATGAATGGCCAAGAAACACAGAAAAAAATGCTTATCATCCTGAATCATCAGAGAAATGCAAATCAAAACCACTCTGAGATATCACCTAACCCCAGTGAGACGAGCCCACATCACAAAGTCCCAAGGCTGCAGATACTGGTATCAATGTGGAAAGAAGGGAACACTTTTTACACTGCTAGTGTGATTGCAAACTAATACAGTCTCTATAGAAAGAAGTATGTATAGAGAATCTTCAGAGGGCTAAAAGTAGACTTTCCCCTTAATCCCTCGATCTCATTACTAGATATCTACTCAGAAGAAAAAATTTTTTTTTTTTCACCAGGACATTTGCTCTAGAATGTTCACTGTAGCTCAATTCACAAATGCCAGGATGTGGAATCAATCCAAGTACCTATCAACTCATGAATAGATTAACAAATTACGGTACATGTAGACCATGGAATACTACTCAGTCATCAAAAAGGTAGAGACTTTAGATCTTTTGCATTTACCTGGACAGAGTTGAAGAAAATTCTTTTTAGTAAAGTGTCACAAAATAGAAAAGCAAGTATCCAAAGTACATCCAAATGCTAACATAAAATTAATAGATAAAAAACTACACCTACACATGAGAGAAAAACAAAATTAAATTCAAGGGGGAGGATGAGGGAGGAAGCAAAGGGGAGAGCAGAGGATGGATTGATAAGCTCTCACTAATGGGGGATTGGTAAGCTCTCACTTAATGAGCACAATGTAAAGCAATATAGGACATTAATCTTTGACAGCCATTCCATAAAAAGAGTTACAAAATTGCTTTGAAGGGTAGACCAGGTGCTGGTGTTGGTGCACACCTTCCAATGGGAGTACATTGACGGTGACTATAGCAATATTCAGCATGAGTATGTAGCACTCTTTCCAGGATAAGTTCCTTAACTTAATTGTCAGACCTAGCATATTTGCTTCTATCATTCTCAAAGTTAAGGAGCTTAGAAATTGATTGTCTAAAAATGATAGAACATGGAACAATTGTCACAGCCCACCACTGCCACCACTTGTCAGGGCTTGGGACTGGCCAAGTCTCAGGCCAGTTTAACTAGGTTCCAGACGTGAACCGCTAAGCTACCTTGCTCAGGAACAATTTCTCTTAGGTGCCTGAGGGCTATCTACTTTAGCAGGAGAAAGAGAGAGAGCCAGAGAGCCTTAGAGAGAGTAAAGCAGTCTTAGAATAGATAGATCTTAGCCTTTAGTAGACTTGGTAATCTTCAGCAGAGAGATGCCGTGCTGGCTTCATGCAGGCAGGAGTGGAGACGGAGTAAGCGGGTCCGTGATAGAATGCACATGCTCCCAACTACCTTCTCCTCCAGCCTAATATAAGGCTGATCTCGTCTCAACAGCACAAGTGTAGAGACTACCAATTCACCGCTGCTCTCATCCTGCAAGCTCTCCTGCTTGATAGGAGAGCTAAATCCCTCTCTCCATGCCTTTTTCACTAAGGTGTTTCATTATTGAGCTATACAGGTATTTCTTATGACTCTCACTCCTAGCCATAGGCTATATGGGCTGCTACAAACAATGCTCAAAAAACAACCCTCCAAAACAAGGATAAAGCACCAATTACATTATAAATAGCATTCAGATGTGAGTGAAAGATGAGAATGTAAATAGCTGAGTTATCCTTTTAATATTTTTAGTAGAGATGGGATAAGAATTTAAATAAATACTTTTAAATATTTTTATGTTCTTTAAGGGAAAGAAGAAACAAATGTATAAAGATAAAGGATTTCATCTAAGATTACACATAAAAGTAGCAGCAAAGGTAGAATTTGAACTCTACTTGACTTCATGAACGAACCACACTTTTGCTTCTTACCTTGACTATCACAGAAGCAAGAGAGTGAGTGCACAGCTACGGTAATTCTTCAGTACGTCTTCTAAATTGTTCTTCATAGTTACTAATAATGCTCCATGTGAGGTTGTACTTGGCAACATCTAGAATAGTTATGCAAATAATACAGAACTGAGGCTAAAGGTAGCGTATTTTTTTTTATTAAATCATAGCTGTGTGAACTATTCTTTCCAATACAATCATGGAATACAATGTGCTGGTTTTATATACAGTTTGAAATGTTTTCATCAAACTGGTTAACATAGCCTTCCTGGCATTTTCTTAGTTACTGTGTTAACACATTTATATTCTACACCTAGTAAATTTCACATGTACCCTTGTAACTTGCATTGTAGGTGTGGTCCCACCAATTACTCTTCCTCACCCATCCTCCCCCCTCCTTTCCCCTCCCTCTTCCTTTCTTCTTTCATAGTAAAACTGAATACATTGGATACTTTTTCTTCCATTCTTGAGATACCTTACTAAGGAGAATATGTTCCAGCTCCATCCATGTAAACATGTAAGAGGTAAAGTCTCCATCTTTCTTTAAGGCTGCATAATATTCCATGGTGTACATATATGAAAAATGGAAGATTTTTTATTTTCTATCAGATACAAAGAATATCTGTATTTCCCAGCTACCAAAATTTATAATTTCCCTTGCTTCTATTTTATTTGGAGTAATAATTTGACTTATATTGTGAATAATAAAGAAACTCTAAGATAAATGAAATAATAAACATTTAATTTCAAGTCATTCTTTAATATGCTCTTTTGTTTAATAATCTATGAGTAGATTTTAGGTTAAAGAGAAATATGTATTTTTCGATTCTTAATATTCTTTTCAGAGATTGTATGACTTCTAATAATCAATATCGATTAAAAATATCTTTATACATTTTGTAACACTAGAACATTAAGTTTAAAGAGGTATCTGAAACTAGGACATTTGCTTCATGTGAGTGTTGGACGCAACACAAATACTGCATAAATGTATTTTTTGTTTACCAATTATAGAAAAATAAAATGCATGATAGTAGTCTGATTGGAAATCAAAAAAGCATTTCACATTTCTGGCATTGTAAATCATTTCTATTTTTTCAAAACAGCCTCTATCTTGGCACTCTAAAAACTAACTTTACTTGACTTCTTTCTCTTTCCCAAATGATTTTTAATTGCTGGTAAAGGGAAATTTAGAGTTGCCACATTGCACTTGCTTTCCTGTGTTGAAAGCTGTCTTGCATGCAATTGCTATTGTATTGTTGTTATTATTATTAGTATTATTACTCATGTACTAAAATAACATGCTTTATATAAGTGCATGCATAATGGCCAGTGAAACTCATTTAACAATATAGGTCATGCTTTGGATTTAAAAATACTACTGCTGACAATGTTAGCATACGTGTTCACATGAGTACAATCAGGGACAAAATACTTATGTGTGAACTATTCTTTCCAAGACACTGTACATTTACAGAAATAAATGTATATTAATAAATAGAATAAAATCAATCTCAATGGGGAAAATAGTTGGGTACTGAACAGCACAGGCAGCTTTCAGTTGGGATTCTACTGTATACAGAGGAGGTCAGTGATGGGACTACCAAGAAAGAGATAGTGGCACTGGTTGGCAGAACCATGGACTGGAAATTTGGAGATCACTGTCTTGGGAGCACAGGGCAGACAGAGATGAGAAATATATAGATGGGTTCAAATATGAATGCCTTCTTCATTCCTTGCCATAGTCTAAGAGGACTTAAATTCAGCTAGAGGAAGATTGGATCGAGCAGAGGGAGGATAACAGAGCTGGGAGTCAAGAGAATACAAATTCCTATTTCATTATTTTTTTATTTGAAATTTTAAGTTCAGTATATTAAGTTCAATGATGAAAGTTATCAGAAGATAGTCTCCTGAAAATCATTTTTTTTTTTTTTTTTTTTTGTCTGGGCCTGGGTTTGAACCTGCCACCTCTGGTATATGGAGCCAGCACCCTACTCCTTTGAGCCACAGGCACCACCCAAAATTAATTTTTCTTAGAAAAAAAGAAAGGAAAACCAAAACCCTCTGAGCATATCCAGAGATGCTGTGGCAGTCAAGCCTGTCTGCAGAGGGGGACAGTCCACTCCACAGTTCAGTCTGGGCCTGGGTCAGCAGGACTGTAGTCTGGAGTGTCCTCATCCTCCAGGCCCAAGTCATCCATTTCCTGGAACAACAATGCATCTACTTTCATGTTGTTTCCAGCATCTTCTAAGAACTAGAAATCAGATGTGTCAAGATTATGATCTGTTTCAAATAACTGTTTCCCACTTAATTTATTTTTTCCTGCTTGTTCTTCTTCTTTCATCTGTTTCTTTTTAATTTCCAAAAGTTCTGCATCAAACTTAGCCTTCCAATTTCAGAAATTCTCAATTGCAACAGGAGTGCCGTGGAATGATGCTTTTCAGCTTCTTCTGCTTCTTTTTTCTGTTTCTTTTCTTCTTCTCTTCCAGTTTTTATCTGATCTACTCTTTCATTTAATGTTTATTGCACTGTTGTCACCAGGGTGGTGGTTCTAAGCCAGCCTGGGCCAGCTAAACAACAAGGACAACTGCAACAAAAAATAGCTGGGCGTTGTGGCAGGTGCCTATAATCTCAGTTAACTTGGGAGGCTGAGGCAAGAGAATCCTTTTAGCCCAAGAGTTTGAGGTTGCTGTGAGCTGTGACCCCATGCACTCTACCAAGGGTGACATAGTGAGAGTCTGTCTCAAAAAAGAAAAAATATTAATGATGGTAACTTACATTAATTTATGGGATGTTATTTAATATTTTACTTCTGTGTTTGTATTTTATACATAAGGGGGTGATTATGAGTATTAATAAAAGACCACTGAAGGTAGACTGAAAATTGGAGTTGGTCGGTGTATATTGAAAAATAACTAGAAGTCTTATAACGATTCACAATGACTAAGATTAAGTAATGATTTATATACCTATATGTTGACCATAAACTTTACCTCTGGAATTTTGCATTCTGAAACAAGACAAGGTATATCAAATCATGTAAACTTTAGTTGCTTTTTAAAAAATCTTGTGGTAAAATGACGAATATCAATTCTTTAGGAAAACTGACAAGATATAAAAGAACCATAGTTATTTCTAAAATGTAATAGGGGTGGCTGTGGTCTCAGCTGCTGTGTGCTGCCTGGGTATCTGGGCAATCCACGGGCAGCAGCAAGGGCCACGCTAACAGGTTACCGCGCACGGAGCTGGAGGCCCTGGAGTCCACCTACCCCAATTCCCACACAGCTTGGTTGCACATTGATCCAACCCTGCTAACAACTAGTCTCCCAAAATATAAAAACATAAATGGACTCTTCTGACACCACATTCTCCTTCAGCCATGCTTCACTTGACCAGGTTCTGCTAAGTTATCAGAAAATCCACCCAGCTTCACTATCACTGCGACATCGGAGGCTGGAGAAAGTGATGACACTGTCCAGACAGCCCTCAAGTGAAAAACACCCAGATGAAATTTTAAGTTCAGTTTATTAAGTTCAATGATGAATGTTATCAGAAGATATTCTCCTAAAAATCATTTTTTCTTTTCTTTTTCTTTCATTGTTTTTTTTTTATTTGGCTGGGCCTGGGTTTGAACCTGCCACCTCTGGTATATGGAGCCAGCACCCTACTCCTTTGAAATATTCTCAATGATGTCTCAAACATTTTAAAATTATTAGCATTACAGGCTGAAGAAAATCTTTGTATGGTGATGATCTTCTCTTGTGACAGCAGTGCAAGAAAAATTAAATTAAATAGTAGATCAGATAAAAACTGGAAGAGAAGAAGAAAAGAAACAGAAAAAGAAGCAGAAGAAGCTGAAAAACATCATTCCAGGGCACTCCTGTTACAAGAATTTCTGAAATTAGAAGGGTAATTTGATGCAGAACTTTTGGTTATGCATCATAACCACTGTGCTATGGGTGCTGAGCCTACCACGTTAATATTAAGTGGAGTTTCCTCTGTATCATCCAGAGTAGTAACGATTATCCATACATGACTTTTGAGTGCTTGAAATGTCCTTAGTGGAACTGAAAAATTGCATTTGTCCCTTCTCAGCAGTCCAAAGTACTGGGATTATGAGTGTGAGCCACAGCACCCTATTACATACCCATAATAATTAACAATAAAAATAAAGAAAAAACTGAATTTCTTATTTCATCTTTTTTTATTAATATAAATTTAAATAATCTCATGTGGCTTATGGTTACTATATTGGACAACACAGCTATAAAGATTATTTAATGAATACATACAGATGAAAATAAAGTAATATTTGCAAAAGTAAAAGCATTCTATAGAAACTATTTATAATAAAGCATTCAATTTATGTTAGAAACAATTTATTTTTAAAAAGAAGCAAAAATAAAAATGGGAGACTTGAGGATATTGAAACAAATATGTCTACTAAATAAATAACACCACTTTCTGGCAGATCTCACTGAAGTTAGAGACTTGAAAAGCATTGAGGTGCTGCTTGAAAGCTCTGTGGTTTAGCTGACTCTTAAATAGGGAAAGTAATAATGTTAGCTGTTGTCTAGTTTTTCAATCTTCTTGGCCCTTACTATCATTTTTGCTTAGTTATGCTATTATTTTAACATCATCCAAGTTTATGTTGTTTCAATTCTGTTTTATATCCGGGAAAAAAATTTCAATAGCATTATTAGTTTTGAATGAATCCAATGCTCAGAATTTGTTTTCCTTACCGCTATTATTCCATTTTGAAAAACTTCAATTCAGGCTGGGCACAGCTCACACGGTTATTCTAGTCCTCCGAGAGGGTAAAGCACATGGACTGCTTGAGCTCAGGAATTCAAGACCAGTCAGAGCAAGAGCCAGACCCTGTCTCTATTAAAACAGAAAAACTAGCTGGGCTCTGTGGTGGGTGCCTGTAGTCCCACTACTTGGGAGGCTGAAAGAAGAGATTTCTTGAGCCCAAGAGTTAGAAGTTGCTGTGAGCTAGGCTGATGTCCCAGCACTCTATCCAGAGTGACAGAGTGACACTCTGCAAAAAACAAACAAACAAAAACAAAAAAACTTTAATTCAATATTGATTGAATTATAGTTTTTCCAAGAATGATTAACAGGTTCTGTGTTCTTCTTCCACTTAAAAGGAAATACTTGAAAATATCTATTTGTTACCTTTATTTTTAATAGCATTTATTATTAAGTATATTGTTCTAAATACCTATTCCTGCATTAAAAAATTCTAGAAATAGTGGCTTAAAATAGAAAACAATTTTATTTTTCTCACCCTTTTCTGGAGCAGAAAAGCAGAAAGAGTCTGGTGGGATATCTGGGCTCTGCTCCAACATATCTGGAGCTTTTCCTGAGATGATTCAGACTACTCAGACTGGAACGTGTGAGATAGCTTTTCATTTAAACACACTCCAACTGTCCCCTCTCTCCAACAAGGCAATTACATTTGAGCTCAAGAACTGAAGCTAGAAGGGATTGTAACACCAGCCCTTCTAAAGTGAGGTTCAGGTCTGTCACACCACCTCTTACTCACTTGTTCAAAGAAGGGATGGCATAGAGTCCACCTTGGGACCAGCACAGGCGAGGGCTGCAAACTTTGACACAGGTACTCACATATACTAATCTCTGGTTACATTTTTCTTCAGAAATTTCTAGACCTTCTTGCATTGTTGCTCATGCAATGCAAGAAATTATAAGTCAGCCAAAATCCTTCCGCCCTACCGTTCTCATTAGGCACTCAAGCATTCTATTATTTTTCTTTTCTTAGTATTTGGAGAATTATTCTTTTATACTTAAAATGATGTATGTTAAGTAGTGTGTGTATTTCCAGCATTTTAGAACCCAGAGTGTCCTTATGCCTGCAGATTCTTTCTCTTCTTCCATTAATAGCCTGGAAATTCTCCTGCATTGCAACTTTCCATAGATCTGTTTCATTTGCTGATTTCCTAACATAGGAAGCAATTATGTTTATGTTGGATGGTATCTCTAATTACTTTAACATTTTTGTCTTTTTCATGTGTATGCTATTTATTATCTTAATCTTTTCCTATGTGAATCAATTGTAGCGGTGTTTTCAATTTATTCAATAATTGCATAATCATGCTGTTTTGGCTTCCTACTCGTTCTTTTTGTAATCTCCCTTCTTATCTCTTTCTGCTGTTTTATTATCTTCACTAATTGCTCTTTATATTAAGTTAATGTTCTAATTAAGTAGTTCTTGGTATCACACAATGATGTAGAATTATCTTCCATATATTGAGCTAGGTTCCCTTCTTTATTTATTGTTTGAAGAGTCTGTAACTTTCTTCTCTTAGAATGCATGCATCGCATTTATTTTCATCTTGCTCAAATTTAGCTCTTCCCATGGCATCTGAGAGTGTTCCCATATCCACTCTCAAGCTGTAATATTTCTATTTTACCAATTTTCTGTTGCTTGAAGGAATGACATAGAACAAAAGAAAACTTGGAAGAAAATAATGTGCTCTACTCATTTGTGTTGCCCTTTCTTTTGAGCTTTTATGAAGACTTTCGCACCAGTATTCACTAATCATTCAGTGAGTAGGCTTAAAATTATTAAATTATTTTCCCATTTCATTCTATAACCCTGGAATCTTCTCCACTGTCCATATTCTCCATCTCTCTTATTTCTCCCTAGATCTTTTTCAACTACTATTATGTAAATAGAAAAGAAAACACAGGTAACTACTCAGACTTCGTATGTACTATTTTGTTTGCATGAGTAAGAATTCTAGGTATTACATTCACTTATCAGTAGTTTATTCTATCAGTTATATAGAATAAACTAGGAGTTTTTCTATTCTCAACTACGCAATCTTCTTGTGTCCACTTATTAAGTTGGAATAATCTCCATTTTCCTGTGTTTGAAAAAAGTGAAAACAATTCAGCAAGACATTTTAATTCACTATTTTAATCCAGAAATACTTCTCCACGTTTTGGCTGTATCTTTCAGACGTCATTCAGTCTGGATTATGTGGTGTCCTGCTTCCACCGTAACAGCTGCCATAGATTTTCTGTTTCTTTTTTTTTGGAGTTTTTGGCCGAGGCTGGGGTTTGAACCCACCACCTCCGGTATATGGGGCCGGCGCCCTACTCCTTTGAGCCACAGGAGCCGCCCAGATTTTCTGTTTCTTCGCCAATCAATCTTACACATTATTCACTGGGAACATTTGAGGGTGTGTCCTGTTTGGTATTGGTGCCTACTATATAATTAAAATTTGGTCTCTCTCTCACTTTGTTCCCCATTCTGGGGTTTCTGAGGCCTTTCCTTGGTTCCATATCACGTATCCTAAATTTTTGTTTCTCAAAGATAAGAATTTTCCATCTCACAAGATGCCTTTGCAAAAAGCCTCTACATTAAGCTTTTGTGCCAATGTTGGGGTTTACAAAAATATCTGAATTTTAAATAAAAATAGTTTCTTTCAAAATGAAACCTAATAACATTTTTGTTTTACTGAATGTAGTCAGATTTAAACTGAGAAGTCCCTTAAATTTAGCTCCAAGACATTCCACCCAGAAATGTTTTTCCTGTTACTAACTAAACCCCTAAAGCGAATACCCAGGTGGTAGTAAACAGAAAGAGGTAACATCGCCTTTCCTGTTCTTTACACTTGATCTTAGCCAAAAGGCCGAGAAGCGATGCCTTTCCTGCTCTTTAAATCAGGTCTACACATTTCTCTGTGTACCAACCTGATATGAATCTCTCTGCTGCATGTCCATTTTCTACCTATTCTGATGGGCGCAGATTTTCAACATCTCACTCCCGAGTCCAGGTTTGACCTGCCTTCTCAATTTGAAAAGCACTCTAGATTTTTCACTCTCTCTACTCTCAAACTTCTCTAGGCAGAAAACAGCTAGTAGCAGTTGCAGCTGTTTCTAACCAGAATAGTTGCACATTTATGAGGAGAGAGGTTGACTTTCCAATATGTGAAAATGCAGCAGTTAGATGTAATCTTTGCTCTGCTGACTGGGAAAGAAAAAAAAAAAAAACAGGCAAAAAGCTTTTTGTACAATTTTAGAGCTTTGGCTATAATTATGCACATATAGGTGTCAGACAGAATGACCCATGTAAGTAACAATAAATGTCTCTGAATCATTTTATTAACCTTTTTTTTATTTGCCATTTATTGCAAAAGTGACCTTTCCAAAGCTGCTTAATTCGTTTAAGTTATTATAACTTTGAAAAATACTTAGGAAAGAGAAGCATTTATTACTATAAGATCATCTTGTTAACAATAAAAGCAATTCTCAGGAGAAATTGTGTAAGGATAGATGTACTTGACAGTCTTCTTACTGCCTAATCCTGTCATACTAGTCGACAGTGCTTAAAAAAATCTAAAGAAAGCATTTAGATGACCACAGGGATAATCTAATCTAAATGCTTTAGCTGTATCTAATATTAATTATTAGATAGTCTAATCTAAATGCTTTATTTAAATAAAACTATATCCAAATAAATTAACTCAACCAAGCAGTTTCCTCTTAGGACATCACAAAGCTATGTAGTAACTGGTTTGTTTGGCAGAGAGAGCCTAAGGCTCCAGCAGTCTCTGGCCAGGAGAAGGGCTCCACGCAGAGGCAGGGAGGGCTCCAGAGGGCACGCGGCTACCAGAGTCCCTGGCCAGATGAGCAGGCCGGTGTGGAGGCAGGGAGGGTACAGGAGGGAGGACACAGGGTTGCATGGCTCCCGGAGCTCCTGGTCAGGGCGTGTGGAAGCCCAGCGGGCACGGGGCGCAGGTCGTGGTGTGGCATGGCCGCTGGCGAGTCCCTGGCTGGGGTGGGAGTAAGGAAGTCCAGGCGGGCACAGGTCGCAGCACCACTCGGAAGGAAGTCCAGGAGGGTCCGGGTTGCGTTTGTGGATCACGGGTCGCTTGTACAGAGGTCTGTGAGCTCTTCTATTTTTTTGGACTTGGGCACTCAGTTGAGCTACCTTGGGAGCACTTGGGAAGAGTGTGGATGTTTCTAAGCATTGTCTAGGGCCTCAGACTGAACCACTGAGCTCCCCTTCCTCTTTTAAACATGATGTTTGGATGTTCGTTCTCTTCATTGGGCCTCATCTTCCTGCAACACTTGTATGTTATAAATATCCTGATTTTTGTATTTTGGCAAATATGAATGAAAAGTGTTCATGATACTAAACAAAACTACTAAAATTTATAAAAGGTAAATTAAATATCATGTATTCCAAACTTACAGACTTATAATTTATATTTGATGTGCAATGTGACAAGTCTAATAAAAATACCAAAATCATGTGTACTTATTATCACAAAATAGGCTGGAACAAAAGTTACAGCAATTTTGTTCTTGTTCAATGTTTAATTCAACTGATCTTAATATATTTCCTTTTCATTTATGATGGTTTTTATTGTTTCCTTTTTTTAATTTTTTTGAATGATTAGCATTAAAATTTCCAGAAGAAAAATTATGTGCCTTGGGCATGTTTTGTCCCAATTCTGTACAAGATTTTCTAAGATTCTTTAAAAATCATCATACTGCCTATACAGACACTGAGGAGTTAGTTGCTCTCCACACTTCAGATTAAGTTTGCTTCTTCATAGATACATCACAGCAACATTCTAATATCTAATATCTAATAATATGTTTCTTTTTTTTTCTTTCTTTCTTTTTTTTTATTGTTAAATCATAGCTGTGTACATTAGTGCAATCAAGGGGTACAATGTGCTGGTTTCATATACAATCTGAATTATTCTCATCAAACTGTTCAATGTAGCCTTCATGGCATTTTCTTAGTTATTGTATGTAGACATGTGTATTCTGCCTTTAGTAAGTTTTCCCTATACCCATGCTAAGATGTACCGTAGGTGTGGCCCCTCCCTCCAACTAACCTCCCCTCTCCCTTCCACTTTCTTGGCCCTTTCCTCATAGTCTTGTGCTATAGTTGGGTTATAGCCTTCATGTGAAAGCTAATAATATGTTTCTGTTTCCTGTGCTCACACCCTGAAATATTGTATTTCCAGTTACTCCTCCAGTTAGGTTAAAGGTCATTTTATTGATCTAGTCAATAGAAGGTAAAGAAAGTATGCCAGTGACTTCCAAGCCTTGTCCTGTAACACTTTAAGCAATTTCACTTTCTTCTGAGGCTTTGAAAATCACATAGAGCAAGTGATATAACAAGACAGAGGTAATATTGGTCTACAGTTGGAGGAAGGCAGCTCAGATGCACTCAACCTGACTGTAATCTGGTTCAGAAATAAGCTCTTAGGATGATGAACTTTTCTTTCTTCAGTATTTATGTGTTGTGTCACACAGCCCAGATCAGGGGTCCTCAAACTATGGCCCACAGGCCATATGTGGCCCGCCGAGGACATTTATCTGGCTCGCTGGGTGTTTTTGCCACAGCTGCCTGTCCTGCAGTGCAGCCGACTCATCCTGGCCGCAGTGCGCATGTGTGGAATGTGTGCCAACTCCCGACTCTGCTACTTCTCTCTGTCTCTCCCTACGGGTGTTTTTGCTGTCCTGCTTAGCAACCCACATGTCCCGGCCCACAGTACACATGTGTGGAATGTGCCCCACACTCTCCAGCTCCCCTCCTACTCCCCTCCTTCTCTCTGTCTCTCAACTCCTCCTCTCAGTCTGTGGTGCAATTGGAGGAGTCACCAGGTTGCCTGTGCAGAGCCTGCTGCTGCCTAAGGACTGAGGTGAGAACAGAGGTTAGGATTTATTTATTTATTTATTTATTTATTTATTTATTGCAGTTAGTAGGGCCTTTTTTTGCAGTTTAGGGAAGGCCTCTTTTTTTTCAGAAGTTAGGAGGTCTTCTTTTTTTTACAGATAGAGGGCGCCTTTTTAAGTTGGAAGAGCCTTTTTTTGAAATTAGGAGAGCCTTTTTTTTAAAGTTGGTTAGTTAGTTGAGGTGGTTTCTAGGGGGGGTTGCATCACAGTGATAACTCAAATAGTCAGCACTCAGTGCTAATGCAAATTGTCAATGTTCAGAGGTAATGCAAAGGTCAGAGCTCAGAGGTAATGCAAGTAGTCAGTGCTCAGTGGTAATGATAATTGTAAGTTCTCAGTGTTAATGCAAATTGTTAGTGCTCAGTATTAATGCAAATTGTCAGCAGTCAGTGTTAATACAAATGGTCAGTGCTCAGTGTTATCTCATGGGGGCCCCAAACTGATAATCTGCTTAGGGCCCCGTCAAAACTTAATCCAGCTCTGCAGACAGCCGAGGAGTAGGAAACCCAATTTAATTGACAGTAAGTGCATTTATATTTTGATTGCTATTCAGTGCTGTATGAAGTTCTACGTTGTGTGCTGTGTAAGTCCTGGTTCACACTGTTGCGATCTCTGAGCAGTGCGAGTTCAGCCATACTCTTTTTTTCCCCTGCAGTGGAATCTGATCACATGGGTCTTCTCACCCATGTGATCAGATTCCTGTGCGAGTTCGCAGATCACATTGCGGTTCACACAGGGTAGTGTGAACTGGAAAGGTGGTGAAGGAACAAGCTCCGTAATCGACCAGTGTGAGCTTGGGTAAAAGCGAGTTCCACTATATGGGCACTGGCGAGGCTGAAATGATGTGGACTGGCAAGGCTGCATTGATGAACACTGATCAGACTGTGTTGATGGGCACTGATCAGACTGCCTTGATGGGCAGTGCAATCTATATGTCTCTGTGTGGGCAAAGTTATTGCTGGCATATTGTTTTTGGAGCACTGTATATATATATATATAGATAGATAGATAGATAGATAGATAGATAGATAGATAGATAGATAGATAGATATAGATATAGATATTTTACTAATAGCAATTTGGAATCCCTAGGAAACAATGATATCAAGAAAGAGAAAAATTGACTCAGACTGTAGGATACTCAAAGAACAGTAGACTTATGATTACTTTTTTGTGCAGTACAAGGAAAGAGCTGTGTGTTTGATATGCCAGAATATAGTTTCTGTGTTCAAAGAATACAATTTATGTCGATACTATCAAACTTAACATAAAGATAAATATGATTGTTTGGTCAGAGAAGTGAGAAAAGATAAAATATTAAAACTGAAAAATACATTGACAACTCAGCAAAATATTTTTGTGAAGCAGAAACAGCTAAATACTTCATCACTGTGAGCAAGTTTTCAAGTTGCCAAGATAATAGCGTGCACTGGCTGACCAGTCATGGAGGGAGAATTTGTTAAAGAATGCCTTCTTTCTGTTGCCAAAGAGATGTGTGCAGAGAAGGCTGATTTATTTAGTACAGTGAGTCTTTCAGGACCCTCAATTACATGAAGTTTTGAAGAAATAGGAGACAATTTTCATCAGTATTTGCAAAACTCTGCAAAAAAACTTTCCTATTTTTCCTTGGCACTCGATGAAAGTAATGATGTTCATGATTCTGCACAACTTCTGATTTTTATTCGTGGGATGAATGACTATTTCAAAGTCACAGAAAAGCTTGCTGCACTGCAAGGCATCAAAGGAACAACTACAGGAGAGGATATTTATGAAAAGGTTTGCCAAACTATGAATAGTTTGGAGGTGGACTGGGCAAAACTAGCCAGTGTGACAACTGATGGTGCTCCTAGCATGGTGGGGTCTAAGAAAGGAGTAATTGCTTGCATTAACCAAGAGATGGACAAACATAACCATTCTCATCCAATAGCCATATACTGCCTCATCCACCAACAAATGCTGTGTAGTAATTCACTGAAGTGGAACTCTGTATGAAAACTGTGGTATCTTGTGTTAACTTCATTAGAGGTAATGCACTAAACCACAGACAATTTCGGGAATTTCTGTCTGAGCTAAATGTTACCTGTGAAGATGTTCCGTACCACCCAGAAGTCTGTTGAGTGAGTCAAGGGAAAGTTTTGACACATTTCTATGACTTACTTCCACAGATTACAGCTTTTCTGCTTTCAAAAAACAAAGAAGTATCAGAGCTCAATAATGCAGAATGGAAATCGCACCTTGATGTAACAGAGCTACTCAACAGTTTCAATATGCAACTTCAAGGAAGAGGGAAGCTCATCTGTGATATGCAATCACATGTGAAAGCATTTGAAGTAAAATTAGGCCTCCTCATCAAACAAGTGAAGAAGGAAAATTTCTGCCATCTCCCCACAACTCAAAATCTGTTAGTGGAAAATCCATTGGTTGCATTCCCAAAAGGAGTTCCAATTTAGATTTAAAGAGCTTCATCTCCATGAACAGGACATACAGCTTTTCCATAACCCATTTTCTATTGACATTGAAAATGTGGATATGATTTATCAAATGGAACTGGCTGAACTGCAGAATTGTGACTCTCTGAAAAACGCATTCAAGTCAAGCAGCCTTCCTAATTTCTATGCATGTCTCCCCTCTGAGACATATCCTAATCTCAGGAACCATGCACTCAAAATGGCTACCATCTTTGGCAGCACTTATGTCTATGAACAGACTTTTTCCAGAATGAAACATCTGAAATCTCCAACCAGATCTAGACTAACTGATGCACACTTGCATCACTTGTTACGACTAGCAGTGACAAATACAGAACCGGACATTGACCATCTCATTAGCCAAAAGCAGGCCATAGTTCCCATTGAAATATTGGTAAGTTTTTTTATTTAACTTTACTTTTTCTTCATTTTAAATATTGTATTTGTTCCTGTTTTGTTTTCTTTTTTTTTACTTCAAAATAAAGTATGTGCAGTATGCATAGGAATTTGTTCATAGTTTTTTTTTAAACTATAGTCTGGCCTTCCAACAGTCTGAGGGACAGGAAACTGGCTCCCTATTTAAAAAGTTTGAGGACCTCTGGCCTAGATTATCTTAATTAGCTCAAGAAGCAAGTAGGCTACAGAACTTTCATAGGACTTCATCATAGTTATAAATATTGACACTTGGAGAAAATGTTTTATTCTTAATTCATTTTATTCAGGCAGTTCAAGCTTTCTGAAAAAGTCAATGAAAGCAGGAGAAAGTATAAAGTATCTGATGTTAGAAAACAAATACATTGACAACCAATTGACAGAGATAATATTTAGAAAGGCAAGCGTGATTTGGCTAGAAAGCATTCCATTCTGAAATGGCAACAATAAGTTTGTTAGAAATCCATTTTAGTAAATATAAAGAAATAGCATGATATTTTCCTCAACATTGTAAGCATTTATTTTTCTTCAACAAAAGAAAGTGATATGCTGACCTCATTTACCAAAAAATGAATCTTAATGAAAATAATTTGAATGTTTACCAGTGGTAAAATGCAGAATGCCTTTCATGAAAAACATTAAAAATTATAGTTTTACTTTTATTAGCAATGAATCTTTGTCCTAATTTAATAATTTGTTCCATAAACTATGAATATCAAAAATATCATCGCAATTTAACCATCCGCAAAAAGACAACATTTCAAGGAAACATTTACAACAGATTTCACATGGTTTTATGGGAGGATAAAATCAATAGCATGATTTCTTTTTCTTTTTCTGCCATCTAAGAGGTGCAAAGCATAATTCACACATCATTGTTACAATTTAAAGTAGTACTTACTAAGGTTTCAAAATAAAAACTATCATATTTTTATTTTACCTCTCCTATTTATAAAAGGAAAGAATCAAAGTCTTGTTACATAACTACAATGATATCTAACTATCTATAAAGGTAGAATGCTGTGTAAAACACAGAGCTTACTATCTCTCTCCATTTCTTTCCATATTCTATGGCCACTGGCTGCTTGTCACAGTCATCAGTGTTTTTCCTGAAAGACATTCTGCATTTTATCACTGGTAAATTTTCTATCATGTTTCAGGTTTCCTATGGTATTAGAAAGACAAGGAAAGATGATCCCAAGCTAAGTAGTAGCAAAATAACCGAAGTTTATTCTCATCTCAGTTATTCAAAATGTTTCTACAATGAGAGTTTCTGCCCTGTGATTTAATGAATAGAGCCAAGCCTTTCCCTGAGAACTACAAAAACTCTCAGAGCCTACTGACAAATGGTAAAAAGAAATAAACACAATGCAATGGGATAAATCCTATAATGATGTTCTGTATAACCCCTTAGAAATAAACTACTAAGAGTTGACCTCTTGATCAAGCTATAGCTCACATATATGTAACCTAATTAAATATATAAAATCTATTGCTAAAAAGGATAATAATTGTGAATGTGGTGCTACTGGATAACTTCCTGAATTAAAGTTTCTTCCCATCAATTTGTTGTTTCTTATTGATTTAGCTAATTCTTTCTGAGTCATAAGACATCAAATTAATAAAAAAAAAAAAATAAGTGACCTCTCTTCCTCTCCCTGAATATTTGAAAGTGAGTTATCTGTTTTTTCAAATTATCAAGGCTACTTTGACCATAATTCTCCTGTTCAAGATATTATCCATTACTTCTAGGTCATCATCTTTTATAAACTTATTTAAAAATACATCATATTCAATCAGAATTCACTGATTTAAATATTGATGATATTAGTATGGGGCTAAACTTCTTTGAACATGCTTTGATTTACCCTCCATGTTGGAAATTGAACCAATAATTATTATTGTGAAGGGAGACCTATCAAGGGCAGGTGTGAATGAGCAACTGGAAATGGCCCCAGGTGAAAAGAAACAACAGGAGGGCCACAGCCTCACAACCTGTGAATCAACATGCCCCAGTGCCTGGGAGGGGGAAATGGAACCTTGCACCATAAACTTTATGACACCATAGAAATAGATGGCAGGTTATCTGAAAACTAGTGGAACCATGGAAACAGATGAAGAGTCAACTGGAAACTATACATTCCTATATTACATTTGTCAGGAGTAAGTATGGTGATTGGTGCAATATAGAAACCTTACTTTACTTTTAAACAGAGCCAATCATGGAAATGGGGTGAGGGTCAAATGGAAACTATACATTCCATATCATGTATGTCAGGAGCAAGTACCATCATGGGTACAATATAGAATCCTTACTTTACATATAGATGAGCCACTGGGACCCGGTAGGAAAATTCTGTTGTCAATTGAAATGACTCTCATTTTAATTTGGACACCACACGAAAAGAAAGTTGATTTGCATTGAATACAATGAATGTAATGAACAGGTTTAGAACAGCTTTGTTTTCTACAGACCTTGATTCCTTCCAAAACAAAATTATCTTGACATCCCATTTATTAAGAATGTATCATCAAATTATAGAAGAATTATTCTTTTTCTTGGTAGTTACGTGGGACTCTCAAATGAAAGTGTAAGAAGTTAACTTTATAAATGTTCAAGGAGTTGAGTGCAATCACCTTCTTCTGAATTCAATCAGACTTGCAATCTCTTTTACTTTTGTGTTTCTATTTAATGAAAATCAAATTATCCTTTGCTGGTACTAACACAAAGTAAATAGAAAGCTGGTTTAGAAAGGTAAATATCTTCCACAATGCTGTAAACTTCCATTTTTACAAAACTGAACACATTCATCTTTCTCTCAGATACCCTAACAGATTGTATGTACAGATATATTTTCTATATATCCTTCTACTTTCCATCATAAAAATGTTATTTATTTTGTAAAAATACTCGCCTGAGCGACAGTGAGACCCCGACTCACGAAAAAAATGGAAAAACCCAGCTGGGCGCCGCAGCCAGCGCCTGTAATCCCAGCAGCTTCCAGAGGCTGAGGCAGCGGGGTGCCCACAGCCCGAGTCTGAGGTTGTGGTGAGCTACCAAGCCCAATGCACTCTGTTCAGGGGCATAGGGTGGGACCCTGTCTCAACAACAACAACAACAAAAATACAATGATCACGATAAGCAAAATTTAGGATAGTTCTAGAGATATACGTTAATTTCAGCCAAATAAAAAACTAGAAATTTTGAAATTCAACCAAATCTTATACGAAGTTGTCATCCATTTCTGATGATCTTAGCACATAAAGTCCTCTTAGGAACCTTAGACAAAACTGAGTTTAATTATTTATTTATATCTAGTAAACTTTCTTTTTAATTTTATTTTTATTAGTACTGCAGTTGTTTCCTCTTCTAATTTTTTTTGTAAATTGCATGTCATTTTATAGGACTCATTGATCAGTTACTAAACTGAAAACCTAGAAACCATATCTAATGTCTCAATGTCAAAATGCATGCTAAGATCTGATCCCGCAATTCACTGCCATGCTTAGAAACATAAATCATTGAAAAAATAGTTCAATTATATGGTAAGATGTTGTTTTCTTCATGATTTCATACATTCAAATTTTAATTATTTTCCTAAGTATGAATATAGTTATAGAAATTGTCCTATTTAGGCGGCGCCTGTGGCTCAAAGGGGTAGGGTGTCAGCTCCATATGCCGGAGGTGGCAGGTTCAAACCCAGCCCTGGCCAAAAACTGCCCCCCCAAAATAATAATAAATAAATAAAAATAAACATTAAAAAAAGAAAGAAATTGTCCTATTTATTAGATATAATGAAATTTATTGAAAGTAAACTCTGTTAGATTTCATTTGTGATGGCTTATTATAACTCTGTGGTAATAATAGCTAAAATGGTATGTAATTTTTTTGTTATCAACAAAATCCAAGATGATACCACGAAGACATTTCTACATCGATATAAAATAGTCAAAATTAAGATAGGAAACAAAACAGAAAATCCTAGATGTATGTGTATATTTTGAATTTAAGAACATGTATCCAATCTAGCACAGTTTTGTACATACATATATCCAGAGACAATTGATCTGAAATTCTAATTTGATGTAAAAGGAAGTACATGCCCTAAAGAGACAGATATTGTTCTATAAACATTAACTGTAATTCTGCGTTTCAAACGTGTGAAGAAAATTCCTGTTATTCTAAAATTTCCAAAAGTACTTGAACAATCATTTTATTTCTCTGTGAGTCCTGACGAAAAGAATTTCTACATCTGAATGTTCAAATAAACCACAGAGAAAATTCTAGTCATTATATAAACAGAATCGCCTATAATTAGTTTATGAGCTCTACCAATTACCTTGCCAGTTTTGATTTTCTCCACCATTGAGAGTGCCAGGGACATTGACTGATACATTCTAGGGAACTGTGAAGAAACAGAATATTTCCTAGAGTAGTTCTGATAATTTTAAGGTAGAGAAATGTACTCCCTAGTCTGTATAAAGCAATGAGGTGACTTACATATATATTCCTTGTTTTTTTTTCCCATCAAGAATAATAAGCAGGGTATTAGAATTAAAACAATACATGTATCCACATCAAAATGAAGTTTCAGGCAATATATTATGAAATATAATATGTTAAGAAATATTTTTTTCTCTGATCTGTTTTTTTCCCCCAGAATCTTTCAAACAAACAGGAAAAGATTATAATTAAAACTGCATTTATTGAACACCAACATATGCTAATTCTGAATTTATTCCCATTGCATCCTAATTAAAATACCTCTTTTATCTTCAAAGGGGGAAGAAATCAGAGAAAAGGAAAGAGTAATAAAATATTGAAAACATCCTATTGGCATTCTATTGAATTATTTTTAATGTAAAGAGGAATGGTTAATGGTAATGAATGTTTAAGAAGAAAATATTAGGTCTTTCTGAACTATTTTTTTTCTTCATGTTTTATTCTTCTACTCTGTGAAATCCATTACTTTTTTGTAACTCTTAGATTATTACCTTTATGGATATGATGTGCTGTTACATAAGTCTTTTTATCCATCAACTTTAAACAACCCAGAAACGCATAGTTTGCTAATGGCAGAAAAATCTATGACTACAATCAGAACTATATTCACAAATGCATCATTGACAATAAAGTCAATGTATGAGTAATCATGCCCTACCAGTGGTTTGTTTTTAGCAGTATCTAACTGAACTGATAATAAGAAAGACATAGAGGTCACTATAAGCTGGAAAATATAGGGAAACGGTTTCAGAAGCAAATTGGGAAGGTTTTACACTGAATAAATCAAGGAATACCAGTGAAAACTTTAATATTAATGACAAGTTTTTCCAGTTTTCTTCTGAACAAATTAGAGTTTAGCCTAAATTTAGGACATTTTTCAAACTTAAAAATTTCTTTTCAAATCACTTTTAATTCATCATTTCAAGGAACAGACAATTTCAGGGTGGTGATTTGAAATGAATGAGAAAATCTAATTGTGAGGAGGAGCCATGTGTAGCCAATGTCAACACATGTCCTCCAGGTTCTTGATGTTCATTGGCTTTTTGTCAGTTTCTCTTCAGTGACCATGTTTGTCCCACATCAAGAAATGTCTTGATTTACTGAAGACTTGGCATAATTTAGTTGTGTTTTTCCTATTCCAAGAATATTATCTACCAGCCTCTCTGAGCACAGTATCTTACATGACATTTTGGAAGATTTTTC
This sequence comes from Nycticebus coucang, assembly GCF_027406575.1. Taxonomy (NCBI): domain Eukaryota; kingdom Metazoa; phylum Chordata; class Mammalia; order Primates; family Lorisidae; genus Nycticebus; species Nycticebus coucang. The sequence continues at coordinate 61,318,600 of NC_069780.1, read as the reverse complement.
CTTTCCCAATTAGAAGATCAACTAAATGATAATTTCCTCTATGGTTCCCTGTCATTGATGGAGGCAAGATCATTCTACACTTGCCCAATAATTTAAAATTTTAATGAGGGTTAGTGAAGGACTCCATTATTAAACAAAATTGCACTGTAATATGATGACACTTTATCAATCCATACCTCTTTCTCTGCCTTCATTTCCTTACCAGGGATCTGATGTCATTTCTCAATATAGATCAACTCTGAATGGGGAGGTAATTACATAATGGACTTGCTTTGGTTGATTTCTCAGTTAATTGCTTTGAAATACTGCTAATGTATTCTGCATTTTCATCATTCATAAATGTATTTTATTAGCAGCATTTGATGGTTGTGTATTCTTCAGTCATTTTGCCTGTTGCTGTGGAGAAAGTGAAGAGCAAAATCATTGAAACAACAGATTCTCAGGAATTCCGTTTCCTTTATCTGATACATAAAGTTCCAAATGATTTTGTCTGATGTGTAAAAGTTCAAAAGTTCATTTGTTTAATGCGGCTTAAAACAAATAGAAGAGCCAGGAATTATGGAAAAATTAGAAACATTAGAAATTTCAATTAACTATTAATAATCTTAGAGGCTATAAGAATGAATGTTTTACTTCTAGAAAAATCAACACCTCTCATCTTTATATTTCTTCTGGGAGAAATTTTGGTAACATAAGTGAATGTAAACATCTATCCTTCTGAGTTAACTTGAAGTACTTAACAGATGACTTCTACTTCTGCTGTTATTTTATGAAGTTAATAAAAATGTCCACGTTATTGCAAGAACTATTTTTATTTATCTTATTTATGTGCATTGTAAATATTCACAGCTACTTTGTGAGAGTTCAAGTACCCTAGCTATTGTGATGGAATATATCCTATAAATTTCACAATGACAACTGGATGATGTGCTGGAAACTAGATTCAAATTTGAAATGTCCTAATTTCATGAAAAAAAAAATAGACGTACCCAAATGAAAACAAGTTCAAAAGGAAAAAAAAAGCCAAGATAGTTCAGTTATGTAGATAAGAAGATTATACAGATAAAAGATGTGGTTGAATAAAAGGATAAAATGTAAAAACAGAGCATTGAAGACATAAAAAGAATTTTTGATTGTTTGAAGCACAATGAGGAAGTATCTTAAGAAAAGATATTTAAAAGGAGTTAAAAATTACTACTTTCAATAGAGTTGACTTTTTTTTTTTTTTTTTTTTGGAAACAGAGTCTCACTCTGTTGTTCAAGCTAACGTGCTGGGGGCATTACCCTAGCTCCCAGCAATCTCAAACTCCTGGATTCAAGTGATCCTCCTGCCTCAGCCTCCTGAGTAGCTGGGACTATAGGTGCCCACCACAACACCCAGCCAGAATCAACTAAATTTGCATTGAATAAAGTGGCAGAACCCTACAGATATTTCTTACTCCTATCCAGCACAAAGTTAAATGTACTCTTTTCATGTTTTCAGACATCAGACCAATAAAATTATTCCTCTGAGAAAAGGAAATGGTACAACTACACAAGGGAGAAAAGTCAATCCCATTGCCCTATGGATTAAGTGTTCAAGTTTAATTTATGATTTTAAAATTGAAAATTATTCTATAACTCTAGAGTGTATGTATTCTACATATGTCATATTATATATTTAAAATGCACATTACTATCATCATGCTATTACTCATTTTTAGATATTTTAATTATCATTCAGATTTTTTCTTAAGTCATGGGTTATTATAAGATTCTTACAGGAATTTCTAAATACTTGGATATTTTCTAGTATTTTAAATATTGTTTTTAAACTAAATTTTATTGAGGTCAGAGAATAACATTCCTTATCATTTCAATTATTGGATATCTGTTGAAATTTGTATTTGGCTCTGCTAGTAGCCTATTTTGAAAATGTTTCCCAAGTGTTTAAAAAGAATGGGCATTAGTTGTTCCCATTGAAAAAGCTTAGTGTAGTTTGTAAGTATCTCTATGACTCAATTTAAGACTAAAAGAAGAGCTTTTTCATAAAGATTAAATACTATAGTATAAAGTACATAAACAGTTATTTTCTAGCATAAAAATAACTAAATCAATTCTTTGGTATGTGATTGTGTTGAATTTGGGGGGATAAGCCTCATCTAATACAATATAGTATATGGTAACAGAAATCATGAGATACTTTTTTTTTTGGCCGGGGCTGGGTTTGAACCCGCCACCTCCGTCATATGGGACTGGCGCCCTACTCCTTGAGCCACAGGTGCCACCCATGAGATAATTTTATAAACATTTATCTTAAAGTGTTACTTAAACATTATGGAATTATTTATTAACATAATAAGCAAGTAATAAACAGATAATATATTTTCACCTAGCTGTACATATTTTGGGCCACAGTCCTTTTTAATTTGTGTTTTTATCTATCTGCCTTCATTGTTATGGAAGAAAACTATGATGGGATTCTGATTCTATCTTTGTTGTAGGCAAAAGTTCTTACAGATTTTATTTCTCTTCCAAGTATGGATATCTTTGTGTGGTGTTTACTTTTAAGCAGTCTTCAGTAATTATAAGAGTGCATCTTCCTTGTCATTAACATTGATTGACACTCTGCTTGCCCTTTTATTTTTAAGGGAAGAAGTTTTTCTTCAAGAAACACTACCTTCATCTGAATGCCAGTTGAGAGACCTGGTGATTCTTTTCTCCTGGCTCATTCTGTTACTATCAGTGGTTCTCAACCCGTGGGTCACGATCCACAGGAACTGTATTAAAGGGTTGCTGGATTAGGAAGGTTGAAAACCACTGTGATAGAGGAAGCATGTTTTGTTCACTATTACTGACCAAAATGTCAATAATTTTATACACTTACATGGTCATTAGTTTCCCACAGAATCTTTTCTAGACTGGCTATTTTTCTTACCCTACGTTCTCTTCCTTAGGTAATCTCATCATTGTTTCAAATATCTCCTGTCAGGAAAAGACCTTGTCTCATTGCTGGACATGCACACACCAGTACAACACCTGGCACGGTGCCAATCACAGCTTCTGAAATTAAATGGAAATACATTAAAGGTATTGAGGAAGGTCACTTGTTCAGTCACTTTGGCAAAGAAAATTAGAATGCAAGTATAGCCATAGATAAGTAATAGGCAAACTTTTTAAGGCAGAGAACAACAGTTACTATGTTTTTAAAAAATGAATTGAAAAGGTATTGGTAAGGGAAATGCAAACCAATTCTTAAAACTAAGAAATCTAATCAGCACTATTCAAATTATTAATTCCCAACTAATTGTCAGTTTCTAGTCAATGACTTCTTAAACTCCAAAAACATCTATAATATCAAATTAGTGCTTTGATAAACATTTATGTCTAAGTGTGCATTAAATAATCAATTGTGCTTTATCATAATGTTTACAAATACATTTAAGGAGAATGTCACTGTAGATATTAAATATTTACAAATATTAAATAGAAATAGTATAAGCATATCCATTAAGCAAAAGCAAAGTAAATAAATAAACATTATTTTTGACTAGAAATAGAAAAGAAAGAAAAGTTTAAAAAAGAAAATTGATACAATTTTTACAAATGAGACAGAATTAACATATTTTTAGTAAGTTCTATTTCCTAGTAAATTTGTTTTAGTTTTATTGGTTTTATGCATCTAAAAATTTTCTCTCTGTCATTCTTATTAAGAGATTTAAAAATATAACTATTCCTTTCTTTTTAAGTATTTTATAATACTCAGCTTCCAATATTTGAAAGGCTTCACTATACCTTAAATACAAGTCCCAAAGAATATGCTACAACCCTCTGTTTATCCCCACTTTTGTCACTATTAATGCAATAGTAAAAAGAAAATGAAATGTTCACATTTATTTTAATTTTTTAGAACCACTAAGATAACATCCTATATAAACTGTGATCTTATGGGACTACTTGTTCTCATATTAAGCAGACTAGTTTGTGGTTACTCAAATTGCAATGTGTAAATTTGATGTTTAATGTAATTATTTATTTTATCTATTATTCAGAATAAGAGAATATTCCCTGCCTCCCACCAATTAGCTATTATAATCTTTTATACCAGCCTTGGGAAGTATAAATATTCACACAAACCTATAAATAATTTATATTAATACATTTATGTATATTACTAATAATATATGTATGTAATAGTATGACAGTAGTAAAGTGATCTGGATTCATGTATATATCTGTATATACCAACAAATGTGTATAGTATACGTGTTCATGTATATTTAATGTATATGTAATTATTTACTATTATATAAGTTATAATATAATATAATAATATTACATAACAGTGGCATAAGTATAATATAATAATACTTATTACTATATCATAATATTATTATAATATAATAACAGTGATTACTAAACTATAATAGTCATACTATATTATTGGAATGCAGTATAATAGTACTAGAACACCATTAGTATTACTATATATAGTATATAATAGTAATAACATATTACTATTATAGTATAGTATTACAATACTATAGTAATAATATATTACTATATTATTAATTATATATAATTATTAATATATTATTAATATATTACTATACTATAATAATAATATATTACTATTATATTATAGTATTACTATACTATTACTATACTATTATAGTATGACATATTACTATATTACTATACTATTATAGTAATAGTAGTATAGTATTACTATTATACTATAGTAATCATGGTATTATAATGATTATAGTATTACTATAATAATATATACAAATGTATAGATATATTATCAGCAAACTTAAACATGTCAGTCTAGGAAGATAATGTTCATAACTGCAGCAGCCCTCATCTGCACCTGTCATGCTCTTATGGAAGTCAGTATTATTTCTGTCTTGTAACCCTACTTCCAGTTTCCCTTTATCCTCAGCTAGTCCCTAATCTGCTACTAATTCTTTAACTTACCAGATAAATACAATTTCTATTCCTGAAATGCCTATGCTATTAGTGATTTTGACTGTTTTGAGTTGTTGCAGATTTCCAATACTTTTAACTATTGTCTACACTAGCCCTAAGTAGCAACTCAGAGAACCTCCCTGAGTGTCATACTTCTAAGTCTCGCCACTGTTTATGTAATAGCAACCCAATTCTCAGTTGATAATTAGGTTTGACCGTTAAGACAGTAAAGCAACCCCTTTGTTTAGGGTTCAACAATGTATGTATCCCAAAATAGCTGGGAAGTAGTTTTTGTTTTTAGCTCAGTGAAAACTATGTTTTAAATTAATGTGAAATAATTTCTCCTTTGAGAATCCAAATCTCTAACCAATTTTTCTAGTGAATAATTGTGGATAAGGAGAACCACTTTACCCCTTAATTTCTAGACCTATGGTTAAATTATATATATATTATGTATAATATATATGTAAGATTTATATATGTTAATATAGGTTAATTTATATATATTTGTGTGTGTGTATGTATAACAGGAAAATAGGTATTTCTCCCTCTTTCTGTTCTATATATGTATAGACACACACACACACATACACATATGTGTCAGTAAAAAAAGCTTTGAGATAGATGGTGTTATGGTCCGTTATTTCACTTTCAAGCATCATAGTTGATAGGGTCCCTTCTGATTTACCCATGCAAGTTTCAACTTGTTCAGCTTATTGGTGTTGCTAGGAAGGATTCATTTGCTTCTGCCCTCACGGATTTTATGTTTCTTGATTTTTTGTGTATCTCAAAACTATATTAACGATCCACATATGTAAAAATACGTAATATGCCACATACCTTATGAGAGAGAACACAAACTGTACATGGTGTTCGAGTCAAGTTTTCCATGGGCTATTACAATGCCATCTGAAGCCATTAGCTTCAGGGTTACAGGGGTAGAGTAAGACCAGTGAATTTCATGAGCGTGAAGCAACATGACATAATTTTCTCTGTAAAATGAACAATGTGCTAGAATTAATTCTGAATAATATTCCAGAAAGTAAATAAGGTGCTCTCTGAACCATAGATATTGCTGCCAGAAGTATTTCAGGCAAGAAATGAGAATCCAGATAAAAATTAAGTAACTATTTCGATCAGGGCCAAGTGCTACCCCATTCCTAGATGGAAAAGATGCAGTGTAATCAACCTGCCACCAAGTGGCCAGTTTGTTCCCAAGGAAAGCAGCCAAATACAGGTTATGAGTTTTCACTCTGTTGCCCAGGCTTGCCTCAAGCCCCTAAGAGTTGAAGCTATCCTCCCACCTCACGTTCCCAAGGAGCTGGGACTACAGGCTGGGACTACAGGCTGGCACCCACCACCCCCAGCTCCTGTTGCTTCTGATACTTTTTGCAAATTGGGCTAGGGTTTGATAAATGCATAAGCAGAATAAGTCGTCCTGCCCACTGCACTCATAGCAGCCTTCTCCTTAGTGGCTATGCTTGGTGCAACCGTGAATACTCATCATACTCACAAATATCCACACTCCTGTATCTCATTTTCAGAGATCCCTACACAGATCATTCCCAGATCTCCTTGTCATCAATTATAGAATTTTGTCGTTTCCATGAACTTCTTTTGAAGCTTTGACTACTTCCCTTGAGTCGGCCACAGACTTATGCCTCTAGCCATCTTTCCTTTCAGACAAAGGGAATTACTAAAAGAATTTCATAGACACCTGTATACCTGTATACTGGATAGCTATATTTTCCCTGAAGTATTTCAGAACCATCCCGAGCAATGCTGTAATGCCACACCATTCACATTCAAGTCATGTCAGCAAAGTGTTTGAGTCCATCAGTAAGTTAGGCCTGTACTTTTTCTTCATTTAGGTAGCTTAAATTAATATTAAAAGTATGGGTTCAGAAAGAAGGTCAGTTGTAGCTGGAGCTGGCTATGGAATTATAAGCAATTTGGTCATTAAAGTTATCCATGACTTATAAACTGCTCAATACTTGTTTATGCTAATTTTATGAGAATTTTTGTGTAGTCTTTAGTATACATAAAAATTATGGTTTGTTATACATCTATCAGACTTTTGTTAACAATACATAGAGATTTTTCCCCCACGTACAAATCAAATAAAACTTCAGAAAGTTGCTGATTCATTAACTTTCAGAGTCAGTTGACCACTTACCAAAGATCTATTTCTTTCAAACCATTCTTACTACTTCCTCGGGCTGCTGTCCATCACGGTAACAGTGCTCCTCTGTGCCTGGTGGTTATTTGCTACAAAGCCAAGATCCTCATTAGGAGCTCGCCAATACATATAATTAAGGAGGCTGGTCTCAATAGCTGTATCAGAGGAAGGCATTTTACAAAGAGAGCATGTCTAAAATATTAGGGAAAGAGATAATATGATTCATTTCAGGAAGTAAGAGTACTTTTTCTTCTTAGGTATTAAATCACTATATTTGTGCACGTAAAGAGTGACTGGACATGATGCTGAAGAGAAGACAAGAGCAGGTTATGTAACAGCCATCTGTGCTATGCTGCAGAGTTCTAAGTTCTCAAATTGTAGAATAATATGAGTGATTTTCATGCCCTGTATAGCAATAGAACAAGAAGATTCCCAAGGAATAAGAGTTGGGTAGGAGAAAAGAAATATAGTTTGTGAAGTGCTCAGATATGTATCTTTAATTTCTAGCAATAATAACTATTCATCTACGTCAGAAAATTGTAAAAAATAAAAACATTATTTTTCAGCTTGGCACCTGTAGCTCAGCAACTAAGACACTGGCCACATACACTGGGGCTGGCCCAGGTTCTGTCTCAAAATGAACAAACAAAAAAGAATAATGCTGAAGTAGAATTGATCTCAAGGGTCATACGGGTCAACATACAGAGCCAACCCCAACCAATGTTCAGGGAGAATTTTGTAATTGAGAAGAGTAAGGAAAACAAGCTAAGAAGGCAGGAACACAAAATTGATCAAATAAAGCTGGGCTCAACGCTCATAGCATACCGGCTACAAGCGCCAGCCACCTATCCCAAGGCTGACAGGTCCAAATCTAGCCCAGGCCAGCTAAACAACAAGGACGACTGCAACAATAAAATAGCTCAGCATTGTGGCAGACTCATGTTGTCCCAGCTACTTGGGAGGCTGAGGCAAGAGAATTACTTAAGCCCAAGAGTTTGAGGTTGCTGTGAGCTGTGATGCCACAGCACTCTACTTAGGGTGACATAGTGAGGCTCTGTCTCAAAAAACAAATGAAAGAAAAGAAACAATATTGTTTTTCTTTTTTATGCTTTGATATAAAATAGACATGCCTTAGAATTTTAATGCATCTGTAACTCTACAGAAGAAAAATTTTAGAGAATTATGATTGGCAATATCAAGTATTTGGCACAATATAGATCTCTCTTTTAAAAACATCTATTTTAAGATGAATCTTCTATGTGGAAAGCATTTTACTATTCATTGACTGTAATTCAGTAAAAAGCAAAGTGAGCGCTTATTTTAACATTCATAGCATATAGGAATTACATTTTGAACTTATAATAAGAAGAGCAATTATGGAATTGTCTATACACAAACTGTAGCGAAAAAAGTCAAATCCTCTAAACCATTGTTTATTTTGAAAATAGCCAATTATTACTGCTTGACTGGCAGCCATTTTCATATAATTAGCCACTCAATTAAGCACAATGTCTTTTTATTCAAATTGCACCCATGTACTAGAGCAGTAGAAGCAATACATTTCAAGAAGACAGGACTTAGCCTCTAACAAAGTATAAGAAGTGCAATTTGGGTTAATATTTAGGATTCATAATTTATACTGACTTGAGTGCCTTGTTTTATGACATTCTATTTCCATAATAAGTTTTTATCTTAGAGACATGTTGAATGGTTTGGTATCCTCTATATTAACACATTTGTTATATGCAGCTGGAAGCGTATTTCAAGGAGTAGTTAAGCTGAAAGTCATTTATAATACCATTTGCCTCAGATTTATGTTTTGGTTAAGTTCGGTTTTGACTTAACATTTTCAAAAGATTTAGCTTTAATTTACCGTCAAAACATGTCCTAAATACAAATACAGTGTTTTGTTTGAAAAACTAACATTTGAACAAAATTTTCAACTGATTAGATTTTCTCAATAATTTTTTTTGAGATTGTGTTAGTCTCAGCCCAACTATCATTAGTTTACTCTCTTATTGATTACAAATGTAACTAAAAATGAAATTACATGAAATAAATACGGAATATTTATTCCAATTGTCATTTGCTTCTATGTGCTTAAGGATTTTTTCCCTTGCTGTCAAATTAATATATCCTGCTAACATTTGAAATAAGATTCAATGATACACAAAATTAGAGCATTTATCACTAAGAGACAAGCTGGCTGCCTTGACTCAGTTTTGAATGTGCTTCTTTACATTATAAGACCAATATGATTATTAAACTTAATCCATTTCAAGTAGAAATTTTTGCATGTTATCATTGCCTACATCTGTGCTTTATGTTATGTGATTCAAAATCACAGAACAAAGCTCTTAAGGAACAGTACAATGAAATAATTTGCATGATTTTTTTCAGCTGATAGATTGTAATTTGGTTTACCTCCCATAAGCAGGTTGTCCCTGATTTTGGTTTGACGGTTATTAACACCACAGACACCATATCACTATATGTAATGGTATCTTAATTCTAATGGCTTATTCCATAATATTCTTTATCTTATTGTCAAATTTTCTTTTCATAGTTCAAAATTCATTTTTTGCTCAAACCAACATTGACATACATTCATTCTTTACCCAAACCAATTTAAAATAAGATCAATCAATTTAAAATGAATTCATTACTTTAGTGGATTGTAAACAATCTTAGCTGATGTTTAAGGTAAATTTTTATTTAAAAGGTTATATGATTGGCTCAGCGCCTGTAGCACAGTGGTTACGTATGCTGAGGCTGACAGATTTGAACCTGGCCTAGGCCTGCTAAACAACAATGACAACTGCAACAACAACAAAAATAGCTGGGCATTGTGGCAAGTGCTTGTAGTCCCAGTTACTTGGGAGCCTGAGGCAAGAGAATCGCGTAAGCCCAAGAGTTTGAGGTTGCTGTGAGCTCTGACGCCATGGCAACATAGTGAGACTCTGTCTCAAAAATAAAATAAAAGGTTATATGATTAAATATATTCTATATTAACTCATGAATGGATTATACAGTAGTCTCTATTTTTGCACATTTTTGGTTTAATCTACACTATTACCTAACAGCAAGAATAGCATTCTTAAATATTTTTCTTCATAATAATTCTACCCATTGTCCTGTACCTCCTTTTTTGTAACACATCTGTCCATGTGACTTAACATGTATCATGCCTGCTCTACATACCTTACAAATACAAATAGATTTGACATTGAAACCACCTTCTTCCAATAGCAAGTTTTAATTTCCTTGCTATTTTTCTAAGTTGCAAAAGCTGCTGTTTTTTTTTTTTCTTCCCCTTGAAATCTTTTTTCTATGTCATGTTACAAAACAAAAAATTGCCACATTCCAGGGTTAAGTTCAGTTCTCTTGTATTAATTCTAGGTCAGTTTACTTTAGGTGTGTTTTGTATGAGTATTTAATATAGATGTGTGCGTTTATATTTGAGAGTCCTAGTATGTGGAAGTGGTTTCATGTGCCATAGAGAATTGCTCTTCTGGTTTATTCATGAAACAAAATCAGTCAAACTTTTGTATTTATAGGGCTACTAGTAAAATAAATAAACAAATACAAAAATATTAGATAATATACCAACAACTCAACCTGAAAAATAGGTAACAAATTATAGTTTGAATTTTATGCACAATTGGTTAACTTTAAACACCTTAGCCAAATAACCCTGATTCAACTCATTATCTCCCAACCCTCAAAAAGGCAATTTATATCCATACACTCAGGCACGTATATAAAATACAGAGAATTTATATATGCCTATTGCACATAAATTAAAAGCAATTAAATATAAAGCAAATAGTTTGCCCATGTTAAAAGTAATAAAATTTCCTCTTTTTAATTTTTCTAGAAGGAAATGAATAGCTACATCTAAAGGAGATTAATTTAAAGAAATTTATTACTCAGTAAGATTAAAGCACATACATTAGATGTTAGTGCATTAGTATGACTTAATTAGCTAAATATATTTTAATTGTTTGTCATTACTAAGAAATTCTTCTTGTGTACTAATTTCCAAACACAAAGATAGACATTATCTTTACAATCTGAGTAATTAAAAAAATGTTATATATGTCAGTCAACTCATTGAAGAAATATAAAATTCAACACTTTTGAAACAGTTATATTTTAGGAGATCTGGCAAGCAATTATCTTAAAGGATGTACTAATCACATTTGGTATTTAAAAACACACACAGGTGATATTTCAAGCTGTTATTAAATAATTCGTTTTTATAAGTACTCTATAATTACTTTGGGTTATAAACTGCATTTTAACCCATTTTCTTGATTTTAATTATTTCACATTTTTCTAAGTCATCCCGAATGAGAACAGTGAATGAAAGATAACATGGTCGGGCGGTGCCTGTGGCTCAGTGAGTAGGGCACCAGCCCCATATGCTGAGGGTGGCGGGTTCAAACCCAGCCCCAGCCAAACTGCAACCAAAAAATAGCCGGGCGTTGTGGCGGGCGCCTGTAGTCCCAGCTGCTCGGGAGACTGAGGCAGGAGAATCATGTAAGCCCAAGAGTTAGAGGTTGCTGTGAGCCGTGTGAGCCACGGCACTCTACCTGAGGGCGGTACAGTGATACTCGCTCTCTACAAAAAAAAAAAAAAAAAAAAGAAAGAAAGATAACGTGGTCTGTAATGATGCAGTGAATGATCCCAATGTTCTCCTTATCTTGTTTAACTCAGTTATTTCTTTATTGTAATTTTTTTTTACTTTTAAAACATCAGGAGTAAATTATTATTTTTACATAATTAAAGCAAAAGTGATTCAGAATTAAGGATAATCTCAAATGGAATTTTTTCAAGTTCTTCAAAAAATTAGTTCATCATTTGTCATTTTAACACATTAGAAAAATGAAGTATTCAAAACACTTAAAAATGTTTACACATGGAACATTTCTCTACAATTTCCCTCTAAAATAATCATAATAGTGTATTGCAATCAGTTTCCTTTTTTCTTCAAATAGCATATATTTACCTGTATACATATGTATATGTACTTTTGTCGTGTGGTCCCCAAACCCCAGGCCATAGGCCTGTCGCCTATGGCCCTGTCGACTGGCCCTAATACAGGACGGGTGGTGGCCCCAGGGCCCGTCCAAGCTGACCAGAGGATTTGCCTGCCTTCAGTGTCTCCGACCTGGAACGTTGGTACGCGGGAGCCAGCAGAGGAGCCAGGGGCTGGAGGGTGGGCAGAGGGGGCCGCAGGAGGCTCCAGTAGTCAGAGGGGCCAGACAGCTGCTGGGGAGACACTTCCAGGTTGCCAGCTCCGGTGCGCTGTAGTGTCTCCGCCTCCCGCCTCTGTCTCCCTCCTCTTGCACTTTTTACTTTTAGAAATAATTCCATGTAAGTTCGCTACCTGGACTGTTCACAAAGCTCCTTCTCCTTTCGGTCTCTCAGGGTCCCACATCAACCCACAGGAGCTGGCAGGGCAAGCATTGTACCATACTAATCCAGGGTTCCCCATTCAGGGCTGAATGGGAACCTCCGATGTCCTAGGCCTGGTCAATTTCCTGCAGGTTTTTCATGCCTGGGAAATTTCGCGAAGGAATGCACTGACATTTTACCCAGAGGGAGGGGATTGTATCCACTCATTTGTTAGCAGACACCCCCAAAGGACCCAGGCGGAGATTTTCTGACTCTGGTCTTTCCCCTCTGCCAGAATCTCGGTGCTTTTTCTGTATTCTTTTCTGTATTATAAATCCTGTCTCACCCCTGATCTGTGATCCCTGGGTTCATTCACTGAATCCCGAGGCCAACCTACTAAAGAAGAAATTCTGGTTAACAGCCCTAACCACCTGGTGGGTGGTCTTGGGAAGTCTAGGAATGAATTCACAGGCCAAGAGAGTGAGCAGCCAAAAGGAGAAGTTTATTGACAGCGAAAACCGCCAGGGCAGCGGAGGGGTCCCAGATGGGTTCCGTTGTCTGGCTTTGGGTGTCAGGGTTTTTCTACCTCCTGTGGGGTCCCTGTCGTTGGCTTGCATCATTTCTGTCCTGTGCCTCAGCTGGTCCCTCTCTTGGCAGCAGTTGTTTTGTCCCTTTTACCTAGGAACTCCTCCGGGCTCCTCCAGCCAGGGGCCGGGCTTGTCTCACCTCACCCACGTCCTTGGCACAGCTTCGTCGCCAGCCAGAGTGCTCCTGATTGGGTCCCAAGATTCCTGTGTTTCAGGTTGACCCGAGGGCCCCTCCAGACTTCCTCTTGCTCTCTTGGTTTCTCTTTCTCCCGCTTAACTTTCCTCTTTTCCGGACCCCCCTCCCCCAAAGGTAGGAAGTGATTGGCAGGTGAGCACAGGAAGCTTCACCTGTATTTGCAGCTGCTCCCCATTGCTGGGATCTCTGCCCGATCTCTGCCTCCTGTCAGCTCAGCAGTGGCATCTGATTCTCATAGGATGACTAACCCTACCGTAAAATGCGAGGGATATATGTTGTGTATTGCTTATGAGAAAATAATGCCTCTGAGCTGAGGTGGAACTGGGGAGTGGCTACAAGTACAGGAGGGGACCGACTAGTTGCAGGAAACAAGCTCAGGGCTCCCACCGATGCTGCATTATGGTGAATTGTATAATTATGTCATTATATATTACAATGTAATAACAGAAATAAAATGCACAATAGATGTAATGTGCTTGAATCATCCCAAGTCATCTCCCCACCACCATTTCCCTCTCCACGGAAAAAAACAAATTCCATGAAACCAGTCTCTGGTGGCAAAATAGTTAGGGACTACTGCTATCATTTTCAAATTCCCACATACTTAATCTACCAGAAACTATATTATAAGTTGCTCATATTTAGGCCAGGTGCAGTGATTCATGCCTGTAATCTTAGCACTCTAGGAGGCTGAGATAGGTGGATTGCTTGAGCTCACAAGTTCAAGACCAGCTTGAGCAAGAGAAAGACCTTGTCTCTACAAAAAGAAAAAAAAATTAAAATTAAAAAGAAAAACCTAGTTAGGCATTATGGTGGGCACCTGTAAGCCCTCTTACTTGGGAAATTGAAGATTGCTCAAGCCCAAGAATTTGAGATTGCTGTGAGCTTTGACACCACAGCACTCTACTCAGGGCAACAGAATGAGACTCTGTCTCAAACAAGTAAATTGCTAATATTTAATGTCTAATAAACCCATATGCTGGGTTGCAATGAAATGGAAGGTTGGGTTCATATTTCATATGTTCCATTAACTCCCTCAATTACCCTGAAGGAGATATTTCTAATAAATGAAAAAAATATAGAAGAGAAAGGGAAATTACCAAATGTAACTCAGATTTTCTCTTTTCAAAACTTCATTGTTAGTTCACTTAAGTTTTAAAAGTTATTATTTCAACTATAAATAGCTGCTAACAAACCACCCCAAACTTTGACTGAATAATGAGGTATTGTTTCTCACAATTCTAAAAGTCTATTAGGTCTTCATTTACCTGCAGACTAAGATTAGGTTAGGCTGAGAGCAAACCTTAGCTGAATCAGATGAGGTGACTGCCTTCCTCTTAAGTCTTTTATCCTGTGCTTTATCATGACATAAGGGATGGATCAATGTTGCAGGCCGACATAATGGAAAGTTGCAAAACTTTTTGAGACCTAAGCTTTAGAACCCATCTACAGTTACTCATACTTATTTATAGCCAAAGCAAGCACAAAAATAGGTCAGATTCATGGGGCAAAGAAACAGATTCTACCTCTTGGTAGGAGATCTGCCAAAGAAACTAAGGCTACATTTAATGTACTTTGATAAACTAATTATGATATTAATATCACATCTGCAATATCCTTTTGTTTTTATATCTGAAGATAAGATCCTCGGGAAGAGATTCCCATGGCTGCCAAAACAATAGTATGACATTGGTGCGTTAAAACCTACCCCAATTCAATTTCCATATTTGCAACTTTCGAGATACTGAATGTACATAGCCTCTTCAGTAACTTTGTAAGTGAATTAAGATAAGACATGAAGTGCTTAGCTCAATAACTGGCACTTAATTAGCTCTAGACAACTGTTTTATCTTTAGATATTTCTAATAGTCTTTTGACTATATAGAAATTATAATTGTTAAGCAGACATGTTATGAACCATAACTTGATTCTTACTTGGCATGTTTAATGCCTGCTCTTCAAAAGAAAAGTCAAGTCCTTTTATGTGCTATGTTTATCAATTTATATTAACATTTAAACTTTGTATTTTCTAACAATGCTTTTCCAATTTGCTAAATAAGATCAAAAAATAGCTAATATTTACTCAACGTAAATACATTTTTTACATATGAATTTCAAATATGAACCTGCTTGGAACTTTCCCTCTACATTACTGTGATCTTGAGAGCAATAAATGTAATTCTGCCAAATCCTTTACCCTATACCCTAGTGAGGATACCTGGGCATTAAATTTGTAATAGGCCTTGAGCCATTGCCTCTCTGGTTTGGCATTAATTTTTTTACTACAATTAATTGTGACTAAATCTGATCAAATTGTTTTTGATCCAATTCCCAATGATGAAGCCTCTAGATTGTTCACATTATCAGTAACTATATTCCAATCTATTTTATCACCTGAAACTTGATTTCCCATTTTTCTAAGAAGGATCATCCACCTCCCTACACACATAGATATATATGCCTACATATGCAAACCATTCTGAACTCTCCAGAAATCTACTTTTGCTTTAAAATTTACCTTTGGAATCAACTATCCGTGATTCCTTCACTCAGATTTCTTGACTTTCTGACTCCTAATACTTTTATCAAAGACCGTGGAGGAAATGTAGGGTATTTCATTCAGTAGTTCTATAATTATTTTTTACACTAACCATTTTGAGACTGTACAACACCATTTTATGTCTATGGTTCTTTCACTCTCTCTGATCCCTTTGTTTATAAAAATTTACTTTTAACCACTTAAATCAAAGTTGTTAGTCTACTACCTTTTACAAACTACAAGTTCCATAATGGACTAAAGAAAGAAAGGTTTTATTGGCATTTTATTTATGATTTTATATGTTGTTAACTTAAAATTCTCTTTTAATCATTATGTGCTACAAAAAGTGCTTCATCTTTCCCCAATTCCAGTAATATTATTTTTGAGAAAAGGACGTGAAAGTTTAACTAATGTAACTATTTTAAAGAAATCCAATTGCTTTATCCTAACCACTTTGGGGAAAATGTATCTTCTATGTGGCATTTCCTTCCCAGCATGTAGGGAAAAAATGTCATTCTAAAGTCTCTACAAGATCTATATATAGAAAAGATAGCTTTAAGTTTTAAATCCTGTCCTCAATACAACATGGCAATATTATTCTCCCAACATGAGCAACATATTTTCTATTTCCAAATGAAATAAGCTTTAAAGTGATCACCTATGTTATCTCCCTGCAACACACAGGTAGATAGAAGGTTCTCAAATAACATTGCTTTTTTCATTTTCTTTTCATTATAACATTAACACATTGATAAGGGGGAAAATATCATTCCTGGCAAGGGACTGTGTCGGTATAGAGTCTAAACATTCTCCCCATATCTGTGTGTGTTTTTTCCAGGTACTCCCAGTATCCTCCCACATCCTATGATGTGTATATGTATGAGTGTATCTGATGTGTGAGTGTCTCGTGTGATGGAATGGCTTTTGTCCAGGGTCAGTTCCTATATTGCACCCTGAGCTGCTGGAATGGTCTCCAGTCAATGAGACCCTGAACTGGAAAAAGTGGCCTTCAAAAATGTGGATAAATACTAATTATTATAGATTATAATTTCATAATGTATATTATAATTACACAAATGCACCACAATGCAACACACAGTAGGCAAGTGATCAGTGATCCCATCAAAGATATTCCTGTTTATTTTTGAACTGTGTAGTGGTAAGAGGTACTCCTTAGAATTTTTATTTTGCAAAGAATTATTCTTTAGTTTGACCTGACCACCATGAATCCGTCACTACCTGATTGACCAAAAATCAGGTAAATAATTATCTTATTTGTTTTTTTAATCTTCCTGGAATATATGTACACTCACATTTACTTCAATATTTAATATTAGAAGTTTTGAGATCCTTATTTAAAAGTTTGGTGACATTTTGTGACTAGAAATAAGCCACAGAAACTTAATTCTTATTTTTATCAGATTGTGGTAAAATTAATTTTCATCATACAAAGTTTGTTGCAAAGTCGCAATTTCTAAGGTCCTATTGACCACATTATATGAAAACTTACTATATATTAATTGATCTCTACTGCTCTAACAGCTAGGTAATTTTGTTGTTTGGACAGCTGTGATAGTCCGCATATAGATAATATGCCAGTGAATTAGAGTAAACAACATAAAGATATTCATGTTTAAAAGTTTTCAGAATAATCAGAACACTAATATATCCATTATACCAATGACATTCTGATGTCACAATTAAAAATGACTAATCTGTATAAATATTGATAAAAAATGAAATAAAACACAAGCAAATTTACAAGAAATGTGCATCAATTAAATTAATTTTAAGCATTTTATTCAGCCACAATTGAATGTTTTAATAAAATAAGTTGTTACATTATTTCTTCTGATTTTCTCACTATTCTAGTTTATCATGGTTACTATAAAATAGTTTTAATGTGCATTCAATTCTATGGATTTAAATTTGCTTTCAGCTTTCCTTATAACAATAGTGTTATGTGATGAACCTACTTTTATCTTATTTCCTATAGTTAATGAAATACAGGATATAGGTTAAATGAATTCAATCAAATCACATAAATTGTAAATAGAAGTAGACTGGGTCTGCATCTTCTAATATGTACCACAACTTTCAAAGATAAAAAAAAATATATGTATATATGACCAAGAATTTGGAGGAAAGTAAAAAGACATTGTATATGGCTAATATACATAATTTATTTACATATAATTCTAAAGAATTTAATTTTTATTTAATTATAGCCAAATATATTATGATGGTGATATCAAGACCTACACAAATAAATACGTAAAATATTAAACAAGACCTTTCCAAAACTCAGAGAAAAAATGGGTTCAAAGCTTGCAAAATACTCCTAACATAAAAATTTCTATTTTTATGGGTTCAAACATTCATGCATCAAACATACATTGAAAACCTACTATACATCATGCAATGACCTAGGTAGGTGACTTCAAAGAAAACCTATTCCCTCATTTGTAGATCTTACTTTTTTAACAAAATAATAGATAATTTGTGACTAGTCGATTATCAGAAGCAAATTTTTATTTCAAACTATTAGCGAGATGCAAGTGTTTTTGTTACGTGGATAAATTGTATAATGTTGAAGTCAGGAGTTTCAGTGCACTGATCATCAGACTATGTCCCTGATAGGTAGACTTGTATCCCATTCTTCCCCACCCGGCCCCCCTCTTAGTTGCCAATGTTACTTACCCCATGATATAGCATGTGCAATGCTCTCTCCAAGACAGTCCATCCAGAGGTAAACATCTACCTGCAACTTTCCATCTCCTCCTGGAGAGTGGGGAGTGCATGTTTCTTCTTGTTCACTATCTTGGCTCCTCCTACAGAAGGAAAAATTTAAAGGTACATTTTCATTCAATGAAAATTTGATTTTATTATTTGATGGTAAATATAAATTGAATTTTATATGATTTTAAACATTTGTCTGTTTAATCTATTTTGAATGCTGAGCTGGCTACTATTAACTCTGGGTATGTTTTATCTGGTCAGATAGAGTTGAGTTTTGTTTCCACAAACAAACTGAACAGTGTAGCCACAGATGA